>NW_028270173.1:5244034-5485156 GCF_037043375.1 Chiloscyllium plagiosum | reverse complement strand
ACACACCCCCCCACACACACACCGCCCCCACACACACACACACACCCCCACACACACACCCCACACACACACACACACACCCCCACATCACACACCCCCACTCACACACACCCCCACACACACACACCCCCACGACACACAGCCCCCACACATCACACCCCCACTCACACACCCCACACACACACCCCCACACACCCACACACACCCACACACACCCACACACACACCCCCACACCACACACACCACACACACATCTCCCACACACCCACCCACACCCCCACACACCCACACACACCCCCCACACACCCCACACACCCCACACACCCCCACACACCACCACACACACACCCCACACACACACCCCCACACCACCCCCACCACACACCCCCACACACACACCCCCCACACACACCCCCCCACACACCCACACCCACACACACACCCCCACACCCCCACCCACCCACACACCCCCCCCCCCCCACACCCACACACCCCACCCACACACCCCCCCCACACACACCCCCCACACACACACCCCCCCACACCACACCACACACACCCCCACACACCACCCCCCACCCACACACACACCCCCCCCCCACACCCCCCCCCCCCACACACACCCCCACCCCCCCCCACACACACACCCACACACACACCCCCACCCCACACCCCCACCCCCCCCACCCACACCCACCCCCACACACCCCCCCCCACACACACCCCCCCCACACACCCCACACCCCCCCCCCCACCCCACCCACCCACACCACCCCACACCACCCCCCCCCACACCCACACACCCCCCCCACCCACACACCCCCCCCCACCCCACACCCCCCCCCCACACACACCCCCCCCCCCACCCCCCCCCCCCCACACACCACCCCCCCCCCCCCCCCACACACCCCCCCCCCCACACCCACACACCCACACCCCACCCCCCCCACACCCCCCACCCCCCCCACACACCCCCCCCCACCCACCCCCCCCCCACACACACACACCCCCCACCCCCCACCCACACCCACACACACACACCCACCCCCACCCCCCCCCCCCCACACCCCACACCCCCCCCCACACCCACACACACCCCCCACACACACCCCCCACCCCCACACCCCCACCCCCCACCCCCCCCCCCCCCCACACCCCCCCCCCACCCCCCACCCCCCCCCCCCACCCCCCCACCCCCCACCCCCCCCCCCCCCCCCCCCCCACACACACCCCCCCCCACACACACACCCCCCCCCACACACACACCCCCCCCACACACACACACCCCCCCACACACACACCCCCCCACCCACACACCCCCCCCCCCCACCCCCCCCCCCCCACCCACCCCCCCCACCCCACACACCCCCCCCCCCCACCCACACACCCCACACACACACACCCCACACACACCCACCCCCACACCCCACCCCCCACACACACACCCCCCACACACACACCCCACCCCACACACCCCACACCACACACCCCACACACACACCCCCCACACACCACCCCACACCCACCCCCCCCCCACACACACACCCCCCCCCACACACCCCCCCCCACACACCCCCCCCCCACACACCCCCCCCCCCACACACACACCCCCCCCCACACACACCCCCACCCACACACCACCCCCCCACACCCCCCCCACACCCACACCCACACACACACCCCCCCCCACACCACACACACACCCCCCCCCACCCACACCCCCCCACACACACACCCCACCCCCCCCCCACACCACCCACACACACCCCCCCCCCACACACCCCCCCACACACCCCCCCCCACACACCCCCCCCCCACACCCCCCCCCCCCACACACACACACACCCCCCCCCCCACACACCCCCCCCACACACACCCCACCACACCCCCCACACACACCCCCCCCCCCCACACACCCCCCCCCCACACACACCCCCCACCCACACACACCCCCCACCCACACACACCCCCCACCCCACACCCCCACCCACACACACACCCCCCCCCACACACCCCACACACACACCCACACACACCCCCCACACACACACCCCCCCCCCCCACACACACTCCCCCACCCACACACACTCCCCCACCCACACACACACCCCCACCCACACACACACACCCCACACCCACACACCCCACACCCACACACCCCCCCCACACACCCACACACACACACCCCCCCCCACACACACACACACACCCCACACACACACACCACCCCCCCACACACACCCCCCCCACACACACCCCCCCCACACACACCCCCCCCACACACACCCCCCCCCCACACACACGCCCCCCACACACACCCCCCCCACACACACCCCCCCCACACACACCCCCCCCCACACACACACACCCCCACACACACACACACCCCCACACACACACACCCCCCCCACACACTCCCCCCCCCACACACTCCCCCCCCCCACACACCCCCCCCCACACACACTCCCCCCCCACACACACTCCCCCCCCACACACTCCCCCCCCACACACACACCCCCCCCACACACACACCCCCCCCCCACACACACACCCCCCCCACACACACCCCCCCACACACACCACACCCCCCACACACCACACCCCCCACACACCACACCCCCCACACACCACACCCCCCACACACTCACCCCCCCACACACCCACACCCCCCCACACACACACCACACCCCCACCACCCACACCCCCACACACCCACACCCCCCCACACACACACCCCCCCCACACCACACCCCCCCCCACACCCACACCCCCCCCACACACACACCCCCCCCACACACCCCCCCCCCCACACACCCCCCCCCCACACCCCCCCCCCCCCCACACACTCCCCCCCCCACACACCCCCCCCCACACACACCCCCCCCCACACACCCACACACCCCCCCACACACACACCCCCCCCCACACACACACCCCCCCCCACACACCACACACCCCCCCCCACACACACACACCCCCCCCCCCACACACACCACCCCCCCACACACACCACCCCCCCCACACACCACACCCCCACACACCACACCCCCACACACCCACACCCCCCACACACACACCCCCCCCCCACACACCACCCCCCCACACACCCCCCCCCCACACACACCCCCCCCCCCACACACACCCCCCCCCACACACACCCCCCCCCCACACACACACTCCCCCCCCACACACACACTCCCCCCACACACACACACCCCCCCACACCCACACCCCCACACACACACCCCCCACACACACACACCCCCACACACACACACCCCCACACACACACACCCCCCCACACACACACACTCCCCCCCACACACACCCCCCACACACACACCCCCCACACACACACACCCCCACACACACACCCCCCACACACACACACCCCCACACACACCCCCCCCCCACACACTCCCCCCCCACACACCCCCCCCCCCCACACACACTCCCCCCCCCACACACACACCCCCCCCACACACACACTCCCCCCCCACACACACTCACCCCCCACACACACTCACACCCCCCACACACTCCCACCCCCCCACACACTCACACCCCCACACACTCACACCCCCCACACACCCACACCCCCACACACACACACTCACACCCCCACACACCCCACACCCCCACACACCCACACCCCCACACACACCACACCCCCCCCACACACACACCCCCCCCCACACACACACTCCCCCCCCACACACACACTCCCCCCCACACACACTCCCCCCCCCACACACTCCCCCCCCCACACACTCCCCCCCCCCACACACTCCCCCCCCCACACACTCCCCCCCCCCACACACTCCCCCCCCCCACACACTCCCCCCCCCACACACACTCCCCCCCCACACACACACTCCCCCCCACACACACACACTCCCCCCACACACACACACTCCCCCCACACACACACACTCCCCCCCCACACACACACTCCCCCCCCACACACACACACTCCCCCCCCACACACACACACTCCCCCCCCCCCACACACTCACCCCCCCCCCCACACACACACACTCCCCCCCCCACACACACTCACCCCCCACACACACTCACACCCCCCACACACTCACACCCCCCACACACCCACACCCCCACACACACACACTCCCCCCACACACACACACACCCCCACACACCCACACCCCCACACACACACACCCCCACACACACACACTCCCCCCCACACACACACTCCCCCCACACACACACTCCCCCCACACACACACTCCCCCCACACACACACTCCCCCCACACACACACTCCCCCCACACACACACACTCCCCCCACACACACACACTCCCCCCACACACACACTCCCCCCACACACACACTCCCCCCCCCACACACTCCCCCCCCCACACACACTCCCCCCCCCACACACTCCCCCCCCCCCCCACACCCACACTCCCCCCCCCACACCCACACACCCCCCACACCCACACACCCCCCACACCCACACACCCCCCACACATCCCCCCCACACCCCCACAGCCCCCACACATCCCACCCACACACCCCCACAGATCCCACCCCCACACACCCCCACACACCCCCACAGCCCCCACACATCCCACCCACACACCCCCACAGATCCCACCCCCACACACCCCCACACACCCCCACACACCCACCCCCACCCCCCCACACACACACCTACACACACACCCGCCCACACACCCCGCACCCACCCCCACACACACACTCCCCCCCCCACACCCACACTCCCCCCCCACACCCACACTCCCCCCCCACACCCACACTCCCCCCCCACACCCACACTCCCCCCCCACACCCACACTCCCCCCCCACACCCACACACCCCCCACACCCACACACCCCCCACACCCACACACCCCCCACACCCACACACCCCCCACACCCACACACCCCCCACACATCCCCCCCACACCCCCACAGCCCCCACACATCCCACCCACACACCCCCACAGATACCACCCCCACACACCCCCACACACCCCCCCCCACCCCCCCACACACACACCTACACACACACCCGCCCACACACCCCGCACCCACCCCCACACCCCGCACCCACCCCCCCACACACACGTGCCCCCACACCCACACACGCCCCCACACACACACACGCCTACACACACACACACACACACGCCTACACACACACACACACACCCCCATACACACACACACACACCCCCACACACACACACACCCCCACACACACACACACCCCCACACACACACACACCCCCACACACACACCCCCACACCCACACACACCCCCACACACACACTCCCCCCACACACACACTCCCCCCACACACACACTCCCCCCACACACACTCCCCCCCCACACACTCCCCCCCCCACACCCACACCCCCCCCACACCCACACATCCCCCCCACACCCCCACAGATCCCACCCCCACACCCCCACAGCCCCCACACATCCCACCCACACACCCCCACACACCCCCACACACCCACCCCCACCCCCCCACACACCCACCCCCACCCCCCCACACACACACCTACACACACACCCGCCCACACACCCCACACCCACCCCTCCACACACACGTGCCCCCACACCCACACGTGCCCCCACACCCACACACGCCTACACACACACCCATACACACACACACACACACCCCCACACACACACACCCCCACACACACACACACACCCATACACACACACACCCATACACACACACACACACCCATACACACCCCCATACACACCCCCATACACACCCCCATACACACACCCCCCCATACACACACACACACAAACCCATTCACACCCCCATACACTCACACACACACCCATACACACACACTCCCATACACACACACACTCCCATACACACACACACATCCATACACACACACCCATACACGCACCCCCTACACACACACCCCCATACACACACACCCCCCATACACACACACCCCCACACCACACACACACTACACACACACCCCCATCCACACACACACCCCCATCCACACACACCCCCACACCCCATCCACACACACCCCCACACCCCATCCACACACCCCCCATCCACACACACACACCCCATCCACCCCCACACACACACACCCCATCCACCCCCACACACACCCCATCCACCCCCACACCCCACACACACACCCCATCCACCCCCACACACACACACCCCATCCACCCCCACACACACCCCATCCACCCCCACACACACACACCCCATCCACCCCCACACACACACACCCCATCCACCCCCACACACACACACCCCATCCACCCCCACACACACACACCCCATCCACCCCCACACACACACACCCCATCCACCCCCACACACACACACCCCATCCACCCCCACACACACACACCCCATCCACCCCCACACACACACCCCATCCACCCCCACACACACACACCCCATCCACCCCCACACACACACACCCCATCCACCCCCACACACATCCACCCCCACACACATCCACCCCCACACACATCCACCCCCACACACATCCACCCCACACACATCCACCCCCACACACACACACACACCCATACACACCCCATACACCCATACACACCCCATACACACAACACACACACCCCATACACACACACACACCCCATACACACACACACACCCCATACACACACACACACCCCATACACACACACACACCCATACACACACACACACCCCATACACACAACACACACCCCATACACACACACCCCATACACACACACCCCATACACACACACACACACCCATACACCACAACACACCACACCCCCATACATACACACACACCCCCATACATACACACCCATACACACCCCATACACACGCACACACCCCCCATACACACGCACACACCCCCACACCCCCCATACACACGCCCACACCCCCCATACACACGCACACACCCCCCATATCACACACACACACCCCCCCATACACACGCACACACCCCCCATACACACGCACACACCCCCATACACACGCACACACCCATACATACGCACACACCCCCATACATACGCACACACCCCCATACATACACACACACCCCCATACATACCCCATACACACGCACACACCCCATACACCACACCCCATACACACACCCCATACACACACCCGCACCCCCATACACACGCACGCACCCCCATACACTCGCACGCACACCCCATACACACGCACGCACACCCCATACACACGCACGCCACACCCCCATACACACGCACGCACACCCCATACACACGCACGCACACCCATACACACTCACGCACACCCCATACACACACACCCCATACACACACACACACACCCCATACACACACACACACACCCCATACACACACACACACCCCATACACACACACACCCCCACACACACCCACACCCCCACACACACACACCCCATACACACACACACCCCCACACACACACACCCCACACCCCCACACACCCCCACACACACACACACCCCCACACACACACACCCCACACACACACACACCCCCACACACACACACACCCCCACACACACACACACCCCCACACACACACACACCCATACACACACACACACACACCCATACACACACACACACACACCCATACACACACACACACACACCCATACACACACACACACCCCCCCATACACACACACACCCCCCATACACACACACACCCCATACACACACACACCCCCATACACACACACACCCCCATACACACCCCCATACACACCCCCATACACACACCCCCCATACACACACCCCCCACTACACCACACCCCCCCCCATACACACACCCCCCCATACACACACCCCCCCTACACACACCCCCCCATACACACACACACACACACACAAACCCATTCACACCCCCATACACTCACACACACTCCCATACACACACACACATCCATACACACACCCATACACGCACCCCCTACACACACACCCCCATACACACACACCCCCCATACACACACACCCCCCACACCACACACACTACACACACACCCCCATCCACACACACACCCCCATCCACACACCCCCACACCCCATCCACACACACCCCCACACCCCATCCACACACACCCCCACACCCCATCCACACACACCCCACACCCCATCCACACACACCCCCACACCCCATCCACACACACACACACCCCCCATCCACACACACACACACCCCCCATCCACACACACACACACCCCCCATCCACACACACACCCCCCCCATCCACCCCCACACACACCCCATCCACCCCCACACACACACACACCCCATCCACCCCCACACACACACACACCCCATCCACCCCCACACACACACACCCCATCCACCCCCACACACACACACCCCATCCACCCCCACACACACACACCCCATCCACCCCCACACACATCCACCCCCACACACACACACACACACCCATACACACCCCACACACCCACACACACCCCATACACACGCACACACCCCCCATACACACACCCCATACACACACCCCATACACACACCCCATACACACACCCCATACACACACCCCATACACACACCCCATACACACACCCCATACACACACACGCACCCCCATACACACGCACGCACCCCCATACACACACACACACACCCCATACACACACACACACACCCCATACACACACACACACCCCATACACACACACACCCCATACACACACACACCCCATACACACACACACCCCATACACACACACACACCCCATACACACACACACACCCCATACACACACACACACCCCATACACACACACCCCATACACACACACACACCCCATACACACACACACACCCCATACACACACACACACACACACACACACACACACCCCATACACACACACACACACACACCCCATACACACACACACACACACACACACACCCCATACACACACACACACACAAACACACACACCCCATACACACACAGTTCCCCCATCCACACAGACTTTCTCACAGACACACCCACACATTTCCCCCTGCACTCCCACCCCCCCACCCCATTCCTCGCCTCCCAAACTCTCTCCCCTGTCTGCCTATTTTACCCTTGGATTTTCTGCTGACAGTCCCAAATTCAGGACTGAGTCACTGGGCAGGGCAAAACCAGAACTCTTCCTGCACAGTGGCACAGTGGTTAGCACTGCTGCCTCAAAGCGCCAGAGACCCGGGTTCAATTCCCGCCTCAGGCAACTGACTGTGTGAAGTTTGCACGTTCTCCCCGTGTCTGCGTGGGTTTCCTCCGGGTGCTCCGGTTTCCTCTCACAGTCCAAAGATGTGCAGGTCAGGGTGAATTGGCCATGTTAAATTGCCCGTAGTGTTAGGTAAGGGGTAAATGTAGGGGTATGGGTGGGTTGCGCTTCGGCGGGTCGGTGTGGACTTGTTGGGCCGAAGGGCCTGTTTCCACACTGTAAGTAATCTGATCCATTCTCCAGAGAGAGAGAGGGGGGAGGAGGGAGGAGGGAGGAGGGCGAGTCTGTCTAATTAAAGTCTGGATGTTCCAAAAACACTCCGGCTTTTCATGGTTCCTGCCAATGGTCCAGGGAGGGTGCGGGGAGATGGACAGGAGCTGGTTACGACTCTGAGCTGGTGGCTGTGTGAGTCACTGGGTTAAATATAAAACCAGCAGGAGGCCTGCTGGTAAACAGCCCAGCGCTGGTCCCAGGGAAAGGGAAGGAGAGACCCAACACAAACACTACCCAAGCTGCTGCTGAAAGCCAGGGACTGAAGATAAAAAAATACCCCAAACGTACGTGCGGTCCGGTTTCGAGAATAGCACAGTTCATTCTCATCGCAGGTCACTCGGGAAATGCAGATAGAAGTGCTGAGCGTACACCTGAAACATCTCAGAGCCATTCCTGTTGGATTCCGAGACACGAGGAACAAGGGAAACAAATCGTCAGCCGCATTCCTTCTCTGTGACAAATTTGGGTCATGCTGTGCATTAAGTGACATTCAACCCCCCGCCCCCACCCCCCCCACCCGAGTTACCAGGCAATGACCAGCTCTGATAAGACCGAATCGAACAACCGTGCCCTTTGAGCTTTCAATAGGTGTTAGCCTCACTGAATGGCCCAGTACCAACGTCCTGGGGGCTGATCATCGACCAAGCCCATCACACAATCCAACCTGCCATCCATCCACTCCATCCCCAGTCCCCAACATCGAAGACCCCTCCCACCCCCGGTTCCAATCTCTGCTGTCATAAGCCTAAATACAGGTACCAACAGACTTCTCCCCCGCTGTTATAAAGACTTCTGAACGGACCACCGGAATCTAATGTTGAACTTTCTCTCTCTGTGCACCTTCTCTGCAGCAGGAACATGGTATTTCTTGTTCTGTTCTGTCATGGTACTGTACGATTTACCTGTACTGCACGTAAAACAACATCTTTCACTGTATCTAGGTACATGGGACAATAATCAAGCAAATCAAACACAACTGGACTCACCACATACACACAGCGGCTACAGGAGCAGGTCCGAGGCTGGGGATCCTGCAGCGAGGAACTCCCCTCCTGACTCCCCACTAACACAGCAAGGCAGGCAGGATCAGGAGGGACAGGCAGGAGGCTGGGGGAACACAGCAAGGCAGGCAGCATCAGGAGGCTGGGGGAACACAGCAAGGCAGGCAGCATCAGGAGGGACAGGCAGGAGGCTGGAGGGACACAGCAAGGCAGGCAGCATCAGGAGGGACAGGCAGGAGGCTGGGAGAACACAGCAAGGCAGGCAGCATCAGGAGGGACAGGCAGGAGGCTGGGGGAACACAGCAAGGCAGGCAGTATCAGGAGGGACAGGCAGGAGGCTGGAGGAACACAGCAAGGCAGGCAGCATCAGGAGGGACAGGCAGGAGGCTGGGGGAACACAGCAAGGCAGGCAGCATCAGGAGGGACAGGCAGGAGGCTGGAGGGACACAGCAAGGCAGGCAGCATCAGGAGGGACAGGCAGGAGGCTGGGAGAACACAGCAAGGCAGGCAGTATCAGGAGGAACAGGCAGGAGGCTGGGGGAACACAGCAAGGCAGGCAGCACCAGGAGGGACAGGCAGGAGGCTGGGGGAACACAGCAAGGCAGGCAGGATCAGGAGGCTGGGGGAACACAGCAAGGCAGGCAGCATCAGGAGGGACAGGCAGGAGGCTGGGGGAACACAGCAAGGCAGGCAGTATCAGGAGGGACAGACAGGAGGCTGGGGGAACACAGCAAGGCAGGCAGCATCAGGAGGGACAGGCAGGAGGCTGGAGGAACACAGCAAGGCTGGCAGCATCAGGAGGGACAGGCAGGAGGCTGGGGGAACACAGCAAGGCAGGCAGTATCAGGAGGGACAGGCAGGAGGCTGGGGGAACACAGCAAGGCAGGCAGGATCAGGAGGGACAGGCAGGAGGCTGGGGGAACACAGCAAGGCAGGCAGCATCAGGAGGGACAGGCAGGAGGCTGGGAGAACACAGCAAGGCAGGCAGCACCAGGAGGGACAGGCAGGAGGCTGGGGGAACACAGCAAGGCAGGCAGCATCAGGAGGGACAGGCAGGAGGCTGGGGGAACACAGCAAGGTAGGCAGCATCAGGAGGGACAGGCAGGAGGCTGGGAGAACACAGCAAGGCAGGCAGTATCAGGAGGGACAGGCAGGAGGCTGGGGGAACACAGCAAGGCAGGCAGCATCAGGAGGGACAGGCAGGAGGCTGGGGGAACACAGCAAGGCAGGCAGTATCAGGAGGGACAGGCAGGAGGCTGGGAGAACACAGCAAGGCAGGCAGCATCAGGAGGGACAGGCAGGAGGCTGGGGGAACACAGCAAGGCAGGCAGCATCAGGAGGGACAGGCAGGAGGCTGGGAGAACACAGCAAGGCAGGCAGCATCAGGAGGGACAGGCAGGGGGCTGGGGGAACACAGCAAGGCAGGCAGTATCAGGAGGGACAGGCAGGAGGCTGGGAGAACACAGCAAGGCAGGCAGCATCAGGAGGGACAGGCAGGAGGCTGGGAGAACACAGCAAGGCAGGCAGCATCAGGAGGGACAGGCAGGAGGCTAGGAGAACACAGCAAGGCAGGCAGCATCAGAAGGGACAGGCAGGAGGCTGGAGGGACACAGCAAGGCAGGCAGCATCAGGAGGGACAGGCAGGAGGCTGGGAGAACACAGCAAGGCAGGCAGCATCAGGAGGGACAGGCAGGAGGCTGGGGGAACACAGCAAGGCAGGCAGCATCAGGAGGGACAGGCAGGAGGCTGGGGGAACACAGCAAGCCAGGCAGCATCAGGAGGGACAGGCAGGAGGCTGGAGGGACACAGCAAGGCAGGCAGCATCAGGAGGGACAGGCAGGAGGCTGGGAGAACACAGCAAGGCAGGCAGCATCAGGAGGGACAGGCAGGAGGCTGGGGGAACACAGCAAGGCAGGCAGTATCAGGAGGGACAGGCAGGAGGCTGGGGGAACACAGCAAGGCAGGCAGTATCAGGAGGAACAGGCAGGAGGCTGGGGGAACACAGCAAGGCAGGCAGCATCAGGAGGGACAGGCAGGAGGCTGGGGGAACACAGCAAGGCAGGCAGTATCAGGAGGGACAGACAGGAGGCTGGGGGAACACAGCAAGGCAGGCAGCATCAGGAGGGACAGGCAGGAGGCTGGGGGAACACAGCAAGGCAGGCAGCATCAGGAGGGACAGGCAGGAGGCTGGGGGAACACAGCAAGGCAGGCAGCATCAGGAGGGACAGGGAGGAGGCTGGGGGAACACAGCAAGGCAGGCAGCATCAGGAGGGACAGGCAGGAGGCTGGGGGAACACAGCAAGGCAGGCAGTATCAGGAGGACAGGCAGGAGGCTGGGGGAACACAGCAAGGCAGGCAGCATCAGGAGGGACAGGCAGGCGGCTGGGGGAACACAGTAAGGCAGGCAGCATCAGGAGGCTGGGGGAACACAGCAAGGCAGGCAGCATCAGGAGGGACAGGCAGGAGGCTGGGGGAACACAGCAAGGCAGGCAGCATCAGGAGGGACAGGGAGGAGGCTGGGGGAACACAGCAAGGCAGGCAGCATCAGGAGGGACAGGCAGGGGGCTGGGGGAACACAGCAAGGCAGGCAGCATCAGGAGGGACAGGGAGGAGGCTGGGGGAACACAGCAAGGCAGGCAGCATCAGGAGGGACAGGCAGGAGGCTGGGGAACACAGCAGGGCAGGCAGCATCAGGAGGGACAGGCAGGGGGCTGGGGGAACACAGCAAGGCAGGCAGCATCAGGAGGGACAGGCAGGGGGCTGGGGGAACACAGCAAGGCAGGCAGCATCAGGAGGGACAGGCAGGGGGCTGGGGGAACACAGCAAGGCAGGCAGTATCAGGAGGGACAGACAGGAGGCTGGGGGAACACAGCAAGGCAGGCAGTATCAGGAGGGACAGGCAGGAGGCTGGGGGGACACAGCAAGGCAGGCAGTATCAGGAGGGACAGACAGGAGGCTGGGGGAACACAGCAAGCCAGGCAGCATCAGGAGGGACAGACAGGAGGCTGGGGGAACACAGCAAGGCAGGCAGCATCAGGAGGGACAGGCAGGAGGCTGGGGGAACACAGCAAGGCAGGCAGTATCAGGAGGGACAGGCAGGAGGCTGGGGGAACACAGCAAGGCAGGCAGCATCAGGAGGGACAGGCAGGAGGCTGGGGGAACACAGCAAGGCAGGCAGCATCAGGAGGGACAGACAGGAGGCTGGGGGAACACAGCAAGGCAGGCAGTATCAGGAGGGACAGGCAGGAGGCTGGGGGAACACAGCAAGGCAGGCAGTATCAGGAGGGACAGGCAGGAGGCTGGGGGAACACAGCAAGCCAGGCAGCATCAGGAGGCTGGGGGAACACAGCAAGGCAGGCAGCATCAGGAGGGACAGGCAGGAGGCTGGGGGAACACAGCAAGGCAGGCAGTATCAGGAGGGACAGGCAGGAGGCTGGGGGAACACAGCAAGGCAGGCAGCATCAGGAGGGACAGGCAGGAGGCTGGGGGAACACAGCAAGGCAGGCAGTATCAGGAGGGACAGGCAGGAGGCTGGGGGAACACAGCAAGGCAGGCAGTATCAGGAGGGACAGGCAGGAGGCTGGGGGAACACAGCAAGGCAGGCAGCATCAGGAGGGACAGGCAGGAGGCTGGGGGAACACAGCAAGGCAGGCAGCATCAGGAGGGACAGGCAGGGGGCTGGGGGAACACAGCAAGGCAGGCAGTATCAGGAGGGACAGGCAGGAGGCTGGGGGAACACAGCAAGGCAGGCTGCATCAGGAGGGACAGGCAGGAGGCTGGGGGAACACAGCAAGGCAGGCAGTATCAGGAGGGACAGGCAGGAGGCTGGGGGAACACAGCAAGGCAGGCAGCATCAGGAGGGACAGGCAGGAGGCTGGGGGAACACAGCAAGCCAGGCAGCATCAGGAGGGACAGGCAGGAGGCTGGGGGAACACAGCAAGGCAGGCAGTATCAGGAGGGACAGGCAGGAGGCTGGGGGAACACAGCAAGGCAGGCAGTATCAGGAGGGACAGGCAGGAGGCTGGGGGAACACAGCAAGGCAGGCAGCATCAGGAGGCTGGGGGAACACAGCAAGGCAGGCAGCATCAGGAGGGAGAGGCAGGAGGCTGGGGGAACACAGCAAGGCAGGCAGCATCAGGATCTAGTAACAGACCTTTGTGCAGTGAGCCTGGGAGATAATAGTGATCTCTCCCTGTTCACATTTCAGATGCCACCCCCCCGCCTCAGGGAACACTATTCTCGCTGTAGTTTATTTTTAAACCTCTTTGCTTCTTTAACAGGCGCTTTTCCTGCGTCGTTTCTCGAGTCCTAGTGGCACAGGTTCTGAACAAACTAACGGAGGGCAGGGCTCTGTGCAGCCAATATCGCTCTGAGGACACCGAAGTTGTATTTAACAGGTTGGGTTAAGCCTCCACTCGTTTGTAACTCGGAATAACGAGCTGTTTGTCAGGGTGCAGTGACTGGGGGGGGGGGGGGGGGGAGACCTGGTGGTGCGGTTAGCTCTTAGAGACATCAGCGACTGGGGTACACTACAGGACGGAAATCTCAGTTAGAAACTCAAATTAACAAAATAAAAAACACAGACACAACACACAGAGGGAGGGTGGGGGAAGTTTCCTGGCTGGAATTTCAGGGTCACTTGATCAATACTGGGTTTTTTCCTTGTGGGCTGTTACATAACTTCAGAAAAAGTTCGGCCCTAACTCCGGAGTTTGCAATTCCAACCCAATTTACAAACACTTGGGAGATTTAAACACACACACACACACAGGGAGACAATTAAATCCAGCTCATCTCCATTTCAACTGCCTCTTGTCCCTGACTCGTTTATTTCTTTTTTAACTTAAGGAATAGGTTCAGTCTTTGGGTTTAAAGTTGAGGCATCAGCGTGTAACGAGGGCGAGAGGGAGTTTTTTTTAAAATAAAAAAAAGTTATTGAGATTTCTTACCTGGAACTGCCAAGAGAGCGAGACTTGCAGCTAAAAGGAGGAGCCTCATTTTTATCCTGGGATTTTCTTTTTCCCGATTGGAGTTTTTCAGGAGAAAGATGTTGGGGTCTGCCGTGCACCGGGGCTGAAGACAGAGCTCTCTCTCAGATGGGCAAACAAGTAATTCTCCAAACACTCTGCTCAGTGAAACGTTGGCTTTTTATATATAGACAGGAACCTGAGCCCAGCCTCCCTCACCCCCCCACCCCACCCCCCTGGCCCACACCCAGCCCTCGACAGGGTACAGCTTTCAGACAGACCCAGTAAACATTCTGCCTTGGGTGTGTGTGAGAGAGAGAGATATACGCCAGGGCTAACAGCCTCCAGCACAGACTCCCTGCCCCCCTACACCCCACCTTCCCATTTCACACAGTCCTGAACCGGTCTGGCAACACATGGAGCTCACCACCCCCCACCTCCCCCCCCATCCTCTCAAGGGGCGACTAGGGACGGGGTCTGCAAAAGCCAGGTCAGAAACACAGCCTGAAACTGCTGGAAAGGCTCAGCAGGTCTGTGCAGAGAAAGCAGAGTTAATGTTTCAGGTCCAGTGACATTCCCCCCCCCCCCCTCTCACACAGTACACTCCAGACCCTAACCCCTCAAGTGACCCTCCCCCTCCCCCCACACTCTCAGACAGTGCACTCCAGACCCTAACCCCTCGAGTGAACCTCCCCTTCCCCCTCACTCTCAGACAGTATGTCCTAGACCCTAATCCCTCGAGTGAACCGCCCCTCCCCCACACTCTCAGACAGTACACTCCTGACCCTAACCCCTCAAGTGACCCTCCCTCCCCCACACTCTCAGACAACACACTCCAAACCCTAACCCCTCGAGTGAACCTCCCTCCCCCACACTCTCCGATATTACATCCTAGACCCTAACCCCTTGCTGCATTTCCCACAGTTCATTTCTGCTTCCCTGACCATTCACTGCAGTTTGCGGGCTCTCTTGTCCTCCAAGTCTCCCCCCTAACTGGAAGTTGTTATCTGCTGAGTGACCGCTTCCTGTCCTCCTTGCAATGCGTTCACAGCCCGGGATTGTGCACAGTGCTCCCTCTCTGACTGCCACCCTGTGATTAATACCCATTCAACACCACTCCTGCTCTCACACTGCTTGCCCTCATTAGAGCTGATTTGATCACACTCTGAGCTGCAGTGTTCACCTGCTCAGGTCCCTCCAGTGATCCTTCTGCTGAGACGGAGCGTCTCTGGCTGGGCCCAGCATTTACTGCCTGTCCCTGGTCGACTTGGTTTGATTTATTGTAGTCATGTGTGCCTAAGTACAGGGAAAGGTTGTGTTTTGCGAGGGGTACAGGCAGGTCATAGGAACGAGGCCGTACAGGTGATCGGGTGCTGGGACAGAGCCAGGGGGACAGGCAGGTCATAGAAACATGGCCGTACAGATGATCGGGTGCTGGGACAGAGCCAGGGATACAGGTTGGTCATAGAAACATGGCCGTACAGATGATCGGGTGCTGGGACAGAGCCAGGGATACAGGCAGGTCATAGAAACATGGCCGTACAGATGATCGGGTGCTGGGACAGAGCCAGGGATACAGGCAGATCATAGAAACGGGGCCGTACAGATGATCGGGTGCTGGGACAGAGCCAGGAGTACAGGCAGATCATAGAAACGTGGCCGTACAGATGATCGGGTGCTGGGACAGAGCCAGGGGGACAGGCAGATCATAGAAACGGGGCCGTACAGATGATCGGGTGCTGGAACAGAGCCAGGGGGACAGGCAGATCATAGAAACGGGGCCGTACAGATGATCGGGTGCTGGGACAGAGCCAGGAGTACAGGCAGATCATAGAAACGTGGCCGTACAGATGATCGGGTGCTGGGACAGAGCCAGGGGGACAGGCAGATCATAGAAACGGGGCCGTACAGATGATCGGGTGCTGGAACAGAGCCAGGGGGACAGGCAGGTCATAGAAACATGGCCGTACAGATGATCGGGTGCTGGGACAGAGCCAGGGATACAGGTTGGTCATAGAAACATGGCCGTACAGATGATCGGGTGCTGGGACAGAGCCAGGGATACAGGCAGGTCATAGAAACATGGCTGTACAGATGATCGGGTGCTGGGACAGAGCCAGGGGGACAGGCAGGTCATAGAAACATGGCCGTACAGATGATCGGGTGCTGGGACAGAGCCAGGGGGACAGGCAGGTCATAGAAACGGGGCCGTGCAGATGATCGGGTGCTGGGACAGAGCCAGGGGGACAGGCAGGTCATAGAAACATGGCCGTACAGATGATCGGGTGCTGGGACAGAGCCAGGGATACAGGCAGGTCATAGAAACATGGCCGTACAGATGATCGGGTGCTGGGACAGAGCCAGGGATACAGGCAGGTCATAGAAACATGGCCGTACAGATGATCGGGTGCTGGGACAGAGCCAGGGGTACAGGCAGGTCATAGAAACATGGCCGTACAGATGATCGGGTGCTGGGACAGAGCCGGGGGGACAGGCAGGTCATAGAAACATGGCCGTACAGATGATCGGGTGCTGGGACAGAGCCAGGGGGACAGGCAGGTCATAGAAACGCGGCCGTACAGATGATCGGGTGCTGGGACAGAGCCAGGGGGACAGGCAGGTCATAGAAACATGGCCGTACAGATGATCGGGTGCTGGGACAGAGCCAGGGGGACAGGCAGGTCATAGAAACGGGGCCGTACAGATGATCGGGTGCTGGGACAGAGCCAGGGGGACAGGCAGGTCATAGAAACATGGCCGTACAGATGATCGGGT
The DNA here is from genome assembly GCF_037043375.1 of Chiloscyllium plagiosum. Taxonomy (NCBI): domain Eukaryota; kingdom Metazoa; phylum Chordata; class Chondrichthyes; order Orectolobiformes; family Hemiscylliidae; genus Chiloscyllium; species Chiloscyllium plagiosum. Next base: position 5,466,861 of record NW_028270173.1, on the reverse strand, counting down.
GCTGGGACAGAGCCAGGGGGACAGGGTTACACCGCACGGGAGGTGCACTAAAGCAGGATCCACATTCTCTGAAGTTTGAGAGGTCCACTTGCCGTACCAGACTGTAACACACCCGGACAGTACCCTCCCAATGGGGCATCTGTCGGAGTTGGTGAGGGGCCGTATGGATCATGCTGAAGTCCCTGGGTCGTCCTGAGGAAGAAGAGGCGTTGTGCCTTCTTAACATCTACATGGGTAACCCAGGACAGGCTGTCAGTTATTGTCACTCGGAGGAAGTTGACACTGTCCACCCTCTCCACCTCTGCTCCTTTGATGTAGATGGGGGGGGGGGGGAGAGGGGGTATTCTCCTCCTGTCTCCCTGAAGTTAATGCTCAGTTCTTCAGACACTGGGAGAGAGATTGTTCTCATCACACCAGGTCACCAGGCCCTCCGTCTCCTTCCTGTATTCTGACTCATCGTTGGTATCGTTGTTTGATATCTGTCCTGTCATGGTGGTGTCATCACATCCTTTCAGAAGGTGGGGGTGAGCTGCCTTCTTGAACCGCTGCAGTCCATGTGCTGTGGGTAGACCCACAATGTCCCTTAGGGAGGGATTTCCAGGATTGGGACCCAGCCCCACTGAAGGAACGGCCGATATATTTCCAAGTCGGGATGGGGAGGGGCTCGGAGGGGAACTTGCAGGGGGTGGTGTTCCCATGGACCTGCTGCCCCTTGTCCTTCTGGATGGAAGTGGCCGTGGGTTTGGAAGGTGCTGCCTGAGGGTCTTTGGTGAATCTCTGCAGGGTTCCTGATAGATGGTACACACTGCTGTTACTGAGCGTCGGGGGGTGGAGGGAGGGGATGTTTGGGGAGTTTCTGCAGGGTATCTTGTAGATGGTACACACTGCTGTTACTGAGTGTCGGGGGGTGGAGGGAGGGGATGTTTGGGGAGTTTCTGCAGGGTATCTTGTAGATGGTACACACTGCTGTTACTGAGCATCGGGGGGTGGAGGGAGGGGATGTTTGGTGAGTTTCTGCAGGGTACCTTGTAGATGGTACACACTGCTGTTACTGAGTGTCGGGGGGTGGAGAGAGGGGATGTTTGGGGAGTTTCTGCAGGGTACCTTGTAGATAGTACACACTGCTGTTACTGAGCGTCGGGGGGTGGAGGGAGGGGATGTTTGGGGAGTTTCTGCAGGGTACCTTGTAGATGGTACACACTGCTGTTACTGAGCATCGGGGGGTGGAGGGAGGGGATGTTTGGGGAGTTTCTGCAGGGTACCTTGTAGCTGGTACACACTGCTGTTACTGAGGGTCGGGGGTGGAGGGAGGGGATGTTTGGGGAGTTTCTGCAGGGTATCTTGTAGATGGTACACACTGCTGTTACTGAGTGTCGGGGGGTGGAGGGAGGGGATGTTTGGTGAGTTTCTGCAGGGTACCTTGTAGATGGTACACACTGCTGTTACTGAGTGTCGGGGGGTGGAGGGAGGGGATGTTTGGTGAGTTTCTGCAGGGTACCTTGTAGATGGTACACACTGCTGTTACTGAGCGTCGGGGGGTTGGGGGAGGGGATGTTTGGTGAGTTTCTGCAGGGTACCTTGTAGATGGTACACACTGCTGTTACTGAGTGTCGGGGGGTGGAGGGAGGGGATGTTTGGGGAGTTTCTGCAGGGTATCTTGTAGATGGTACACACTGCTGTTACTGAGCGTCGGGGGGTGGAGGGAGGGGATGTTTGGGGAGTTTCTGCAGGGTATCTTGTAGATGGTACACACTGCTGTTCCTGAGCGTCGGTGGGTGGAGGGAGGGGATGTTTGTGGATGTGGTGCCAATCAAGTGGGGGCTGCTTTGTCCCTGGATGGTGTTGAGCTTCTGGAGATGATGCTGAGGAACCATGTGCTATGGAGGAATACAGGAATTCACGAGGGTCAGCCCTGAGTTTTCTGAAAACAAGACAATTCCAAAGGCTGGGGGAAAGATGCCCTTGCACCCAAACGGCTTACCTGAAGAAGGGCTAATGCCCGAAACGTCGATTCTCCTGTTCCCTGGATGCTGCCTGACCTGCTGCGCTTTTCCAGCAACACATTTCCATCATCGGCTTACCAATACAGTATGGGTAGAGAGACCTACATAGTAAGGCCTACAGACAGAGGCCTGTAGAGAGAGACCTACAGAGAGAGGCCTACAGAGTGACGCCTACAGAGTGAGGCCTGCAGAGAGAGGCCTGCAGAGAGAGACGCCAACAGAGTGGCGCCTAGAGAGTTGACGCCTACAGAGAGAGAGGCCTACAGAGTGAGACCTACAGAGAGAGGCCTGCAGAGAGAGGCCTGCAGAGAGAGACCTACAGAGAGAGGCCTCAGAGAGAGAGGCCTACAGAGTGAGTCCTGCAGAGTGAGACCTACAGAGAGAGGCCAACAGAGTGAGGCCAACAGAGTGAGGCCAACAGAGTGAGGCCAACAGAGTGAGGCCTACAGAGTGAGTCCTACAGAGAGAGGCCTACAGAGTGAGGCCTACAGAGTGAGGCCTACAGAGTGAGGCCTACAGAGAGAGGCCAACAGAGAGAGGCTTACAGAGAGAGGCCAACAGAGTGAGGCTTACAGAGAGAGGCCAACAGAGTGAGGCCTACAGAGTGACGCGTACAGAGTGATGCCTGCAGAGTGATGCCTGCAGAGAAAGAGGCCTACAGAGAGAGGCCTACAGAGTGAGGCCTACAGAGAGAGAGGCCTACAGAGTGAGGCCCACAGAGTGAGGCCCACAGAGTGAGGCTTACAGAGCCAGAGCTAAAGAGAAAGGCCTACAGAGTGAGGCTGACAGAAAGTGGCCTACAGAGAGAGGTCTACAGAGTGACATTTTCAGAATGACGTCTACAGAGACAGGCCTACAGAGTGAGGCTTACAAAGAGATGCCTACAGAGTGAGGTCTACAGAGTGAGGTCTACAGAGTGAGGTCTACAGAGTGAGGCCTACAGAGAGAGGCCTACAGAGAGAGGCTGACAGAGAGAGGCCTACAGAGAGAGGCCTAAATAGTGATGCCTACAGAGAGAGGCCTATAGAGTGAGGCCTACAGAGTGACACCTGCAAAGAGAGGCCCTCAGAGGCCTCTACAGAGAGAGGCCTACAGAGAGAGGCCTACAGAGAGAGGCCGACAGAGAGAGGCCTAAATAGTGATGCCTACAGAGAGAGGCCTATAGAGTGAGGCCTACAGAGTGACACCTGCAAAGAGAGGCCCTCAGAGAGAGGCCTACAGAGTGACACCTGCAGAGAGAGGCCTACAGAGTGAGACCTACAGAGTGCAGAAAGTGGGTACTGCAGATGCTGGAGATCAGAGTCAAGAGAGTGGTGCTGGAAAAGCACAGTAGGTCAAGCAGCATCCGAGGAGTAGGAGAGTCATCATTTCGAGCAAAAGCCCTTCATCAGGAATGAGGCTGGGAGGTGCTGAGAGATAAATGGGAGGGGGGTGGTGCTGGGCATGAGAATGCAATAGGTAGATGAAGATGGGGGGGGGGCAAAGGTGATAGGTCAGAAAGGGGGTGGAGCGGATAGATGGGAAAGGTGATGGACGGGTCAAGAGGGCGGTGCCGAGTTGGAAGGTTGGGACTGGGATAATGTGTGGGGGGGCGGGGGGAGGAATGGGATAACCCATGTTGATCCCGTGTGCTCGCAGGGTCCCAACAGAAGATGAGGTGTTCTTTTCCGAAACAATCCTCAGCTGCACCCCAGCCCTCAAGCCTCATTCCTGATGAAGGGTTCATGTCCATTCTCCTGCTGCTTGGATGTTTTGATAATAAATCCCAAAGGGATAATGATTGAGCGTTGAGATTGCAGTTTGAAATAAAATGGTAGGGAATGGGGTGGATAGTAGCAGTCAGCTGTCTGAATGCTTGCAAAGAAAGGAGCAAGTTATAAGGAATGGACAGACCTACTGGTTAAAAAGCCCCTTGGAACGTTAGTGTACGAAACACACATGAGAATACCATCTGGTGGCATTTCGAATGTAGTTACTACGACTATTAATTGATTTGTCTAAAAAGGAGAATTTAATCATCTCGTAATCTGAAGGAACAACTGAGACCCAACGGAGTGAGGGAACAGCTGATGGGTGGGACCTTATAGAGGTTTATAAAACCATGAGGAGCAGGGGTAGGGTAAATAGACAAGGTCTTTTCCTGGGGTGGGGGAGTCCAGAACTAGAGGGGCATAGGTTTAGGGTGAGAGGGGAAAGATATAAAAGAGACCCTAAGGGGCAACTTTTTCACACAGAGGGTGGTACGTGTATGGAATGAGCTGCCAGAGGATGTGGTGGAGGCTGGTACAATTACAGCATTTAAAAGGCATTTGGATGGGTATGTGAATAGGAAGGGTTTGGAGGGATATGGGCCAGGTGCTGGCAGGTGGGACTAGATTGGGCCAGCATGGGTGAGTTGGACCGAAGGGTCTGTTTCCATGCTGTACATCTTTAACTGGCGTCACAGGGTTAAAGTCTCAATGAGATTTTCCCTGCAAGTCATGATGTGGACGTGCCGGTGTTGGACTGGGGTGGACAAAGTTAGCACCAGGTTATAGTCCCAACAGGTTTAATTGGAAGCCGGTGCTCCCAAATGAACCTGTTGGGCTCTAACCTGGTGCTGTGGGATTGCTAACTTTGTCCACCCCTGCAAGTGTGCGTGGACACGGGCCGTGCTAACCAAAGGTGGTACATGGGGAGGGAGTCTGGGTCTAACGTCACGCTGCCAACACAGACTTGGCAGCCTGACAGGACAGTCCTGCTTGATGGTACCGTGTTCAGGAAGCAGGGTTAGAGATGGTGTGACTATCTCTGAAGGACAGTGTTTTGGCTTGGGCTGCAGCTGGAGCCCATTGGCTCAGCACACACACACATGCTGATGAATTTGCACGTGGGCACGCATTTAATGTTAGGTGGGACCCGAGCCAGATCATAAAATAGGGAATGAGGCACTAATCCCTCTCTGGCTGGCTGGTCCTGGTCTGCTTCCAAAACCCAGCACTGACACATTCCAGACTGTACAGAGCAAACAGCAATGTCACAAAGTCATCCTTCTCACCATCCAAGACGCAGTGAACAGGTTCGATTCAAGAACTCAACATCCCATGTCCTTTTAAACTGGGTTCTTTTGGAGTTATCAAATGAGCATCACGGTGGCTCAGTGGTTAGCACTGCTGTCTCACTGCACGAGAGACCTGGGGACGATCCCACCCTCAGGTGTCTGTGTGGGGTTGGCACATTCTCCCCGTGTCTGTGTGGGATTCCTCCGGGTGCTCCGGTTTCCTCCCACAGTTGAAAGATGTACAGGTTAGGGCGATTGGCTATGGGAAATTGTCCCATAGTGCCCAGGGATGTGCAGGTTAGGGTGGATTGGCCATGGGAAATTGTCCCATAGTGCCCAGGGATGTGCAGGTTAAGGTGGGTTGGCCATGGGAAATTGTCCCATAGTGCCCAGGGATGTGCAGGTTAGAGCGATTGGCCATGGGAAATTGTCCCATAGTGCCCAGGGATGTGCAGGTTAGGGTGGATTGGCCATGGGAAATTGTCCCATAGTGCCCAGGGATGTGCAGGTTAGGGTGGATTAGCCATGGGAAATTGTCCCATAGTGTCCAGGGATGTGCAGGTTAAGGTGGGTTGGCCATGGGAAATTGTCCCATAGTGTCCAGAGATGTGCAGGTTAGGGTGGATTGGCCATGGGAAATTGTTCCATAGTGCCCAGGGATGTGCAGGTTAGTGTGGATTGGCCATGGGAAATTGTCCCATAGTGTCCAGGGATGTGCAGGTTAGGGTGGATTGGCTGTGGGAAATTGTCCCATAGTGTCCAGGGATGTGCAGGTTAGGGTGGATTGGCCGTGGGAAATTGTCCCATAGTGTCCAGTGATGTGCAGGTTAGTGTGGATTGGTCATGGGAAATTGTCCCATAGTGTCCAGGGATGTGCAGGTTAGGGTGGATTAGCCATGGGAAATTGTCCCATAGTGCCCAGGGATGTGCAGGTTAGGGCGATTGGCCATGGGAAATTGTCCCATAGTGCCCAGGGATGTGCAGGTTAGTGTGGATTGGTCATGGGAAATTGTCCCATAGTGTCCAGGGATGTGCAGGTTAGGGTGGATTAGCCATGGGAAATTGTCCCATAGTGCCCAGGGATGTGCAGGTTAGGGTGGATTGGCTGTGGGAAATTGCCCCATAGTGTCCAGAGATGTGCAGGTTAGGGTGGATTGGCCATGGGAAATTGTCCCATAGTGTCCAGGGATGTGCAGGTTAGGGTGGATTGGCCATGGGAAATTGTCCCATAGTGCCCAGGGATGTGCAGGTTAGGGTGGATTAGCCATGGGAAATTGTCCCATAGTGTCCAGGGATGTGCAGGTTAAGGTGGGTTGGCCATGGGAAATTGTCCCATAGTGTCCAGGGATGTGCAGGTTAGGGTGGATTGGCCATGGGAAATTGTCCCATAGTGCCCAGGGATGTGCAGGTTAGTGTGGATTGGCCATGGGAAATTGTCCCATAGTGTCCAGGGATGTGCAGGTTAGGGTGGATTAGCCATGGGAAATTGTCCCATAGTGCCCAGGGATGTGCAGGTTAGGGTGGATTGGCTGTGGGAAATTGCCCCATAGTGTCCAGAGATGTGCAGGTTAGTGTGGATTGGCCATAGGAAATTGTCCCATAGTGCCCAGGGATGTGCAGGTTAGGGTGGATTGGCCATGGGAAATTGTCCCATAGTGTCCAGGGATGTGCAGGTTAGGGTGGATTGGCCATGGGAAATTGTCCCATAGTGCCCAGGGATGTGCAGGTTAGGGTGGATTAGCCATGGGAAATTGTCCCATAGTGTCCAGGGATGTGCAGGTTAAGGTGGGTTGGCCATGGGAAATTGTCCCATAGTGTCCAGGGATGTGCAGGTTAGGGTGGATTGGCCATGGGAAATTGTCCCATAGTGCCCAGGGATGTGCAGGTTAGAGTGGATTGGCCATGGGAAATTGTCCCATAGTGTCCAGGGATGTGCAGGTTAGGGTGGATTGGCCATGGGAAATTGTCCAATAGTGTCCATGGATGTGCAGGTTAGGGTGGATTGGCCATGGGAAATTGTCCCATAGTGCCCAGGGATGTGTAGGTTAGGGTGGATTGGCCACGGGAAATTGTCCCATAGTGCCCAGGGATGTGCAGGTTAGGGTGGATTGGCCGTGGGAAATTGTCCCATAGTGTCATGGGATGTGCAGGTTAGGGTGGATTGGCCATGGGAAATTGTCCCATAGTGCCCAGGGATGTGCAGGTTAGGGTGGATTGGCCGTGGGAAATTGTCCCATAGTGCCCAGGGATGTGCAGGTTAGGGTGGGTTGGCCATGGGAAATTGTCCCATAGTGCCCAGGGATGTGCAGGTTAGGGTGGATTGGCCATGGGATATTGACCCATAGTGTCCAGTGATGTGCAGGTTAGGGTGGATTGGCCATGGGAAATTGTCCCATAGTGCCCAGGGATGTACAGGTCAAGGTGGATTGGCCATGGGAAATTGTCCCATAGTGTCCAGTGATGTGCAGGTTAGGGTGGATTGGCCATGGGAAATTGTCCCATAGTGTCCAGGGATGTGCAGGTTAGTGTGGATTGGCCATGGGAGGGATAGGGTCACAGCGTTATAAAGTAAGGGGATGGGTCTGGGTGGGATACTCTTGAGAGGGCCGGTGTGGACTTGGGCCGAATGGTCTGCTTCCACACCGTGGGGACTCTACAGAAAAGAAAACTCGAACACCACTCGCTTCGATGAAGGTAGCCTCAATGATATGATGAAGCAGTGATGAACTGTTCCTGGTGTTTGTTTGGCATCTGTCACCCACCCCTCCCGATGTTAACTTTAAAGATCAGACTCGCCTGCTAAGCGTGCTTCTCCCTGTCCTCCCCTCCCCTCCCCTCCCCTCCTCACCCCCTGGGGCTGAACCTCCTTCTCTGACTCAGCAGTCAGTTTGTAAGTCAGACACAGGGGACCGGAGGGGGGAATATGCAGTGCAAGTGAAAGTCCGAGCCCAACTGGATTGGATTCAGGAGCAAGGACCACGTGTGCACTTACATCCCTAACCCCAGGGTCATGCTGTCATAACTGCACCCAGCTGTCAGGGTTAAATCATCTCCCGATTCCCTCCCGCAGATCCTCCTGCCTATCTTCCTTTCTCCGTGGGGACAGCCCCACCTCGCTGGGGCCTACAGGCAGTCCCGCAGCCTCACCCCATCTATCTCGGGCCTACAGGCACTCCCGCAGCCTCACCCCACCTCGCTGGGGCCTACAGGCACTCCCGCAGCCTCACCCCATCTATCTCGGGCCTACAGGCACTTCTGCAGCCTCTCCCCACCTCGCTGGGGCCTACAGGCACTCCCGCAGCCTCACCCCATCTATCTCGGGCCTACAGGCACTTCTGCAGCCTCTCCCCACCTTGCTGGGGGCTACAGGCACTCCCGCAGCCTCACCCCATCTATCTCGGGCCAACAGGCACTCCCGCAGCCTCTCCCCACCTCGCTGGGGGCTACAGACACTCCCGCAGCCTCTCCCCACCTTGCTGGGTGCTACAGGCACTCCCTCAGCCTCACCCCATCTATCTCGGGCCTACAGGCACTCCCGCAGCCTCACCCCACCTTGCTGGGGACTACAGGCAATGCTCCTTGGCTTTGTGCCCAGGTTTCCTGGGGCATGGACCACCAGAAATGGAGGGACGGTCTGATATGAGAGTTTGAATACATGCCCATTGGGATTTCGAGACAGTTGAGAGGATAACACAGACTCGATGGGCTGAATGGCCTTTTTCATTGAATCCCTACAGCGTAGAAACGGGCCATTCAATCCATCAAGTCCACACCGACCCTTCGGAGACCCCACAGTGCTGGGATTGGCTCTTCACGGCCCTAGGAAATCGCTCAGGGTGTCACACAGTTCAAGGGGCAAATAGGGATGGGTAACAAAAGCTGCCCAACACCCCATAGTTGGGCAGCGTGGATGGCAACTTGTGAAGTGCGGGTTTCTCCTGCCGATTCGAACACACCGTGGGACAGTGAGGACTGCACATGCTGGGACCCAGTGCCCACAGACTGGAAAAGGTCACCCCCGAATGTCAACGGTCCGGGCCAAAAGCTTCCAACTCTCGGCCCAAAACATTGACTTTTCTGCTCCTCGGATGCTGTCTGACCTGTGACACTTCACAAACCTGCTGTTTATAGATTCACATGTCAGTGCTTCCATGGAAATTAGATGAAGGAGGAGTGGAGACCTTGTTATTTTTTTAAGGAGATCGATGCAGGGATATTGGGACATGATGGTTGATAAAGATATGTTTGTGTGAGTTGCTTGCTTGCTGAGGAGTTCCCTGCCGAGGCTGCCCAGGTTAGAGTTCCCGCTCTGGGCACTGTTTGATTTTTTTTATGTAGGTGTGTGAGGCCAGGAAAGAGCTTCCCCACTCAGCTCGGCTGTTACTGTAAACCCTCAGATGATGGGGCCCAGTGTGGCACCAGGAGCAATTTTCCACTTTCAATCCAGGTACAGCTCATGGGCACCAGGGAGACAAATTCGGCACACTATCCTCACAGAACAGACTGGAACTGCAACCATCCCAGACACATCTGCCTATGTTTGGTGACATCTCAGTGTGCAGAACATCACACCTACAGCAGTGTGTACACCCCAATCCCCTGTGTACAGGACATCACACCTACAGCAGTGTGTACATCCCAATCCCCTGTGTACAGAACATCACACCTACAGCAGTGTGTACACCCCAATCCCCTGTGTACAGGACATCACACCTACAGCAGTGTGTACATCCCAATCCCCTGTGTACAGAACATCACACCTACAGCACTGTGTACACCCCAATCCCCTGTGTACGGGACCCCACACCTACAGCAGTGTGTACACCCCAATCCCCTGTGTACAGGACATCACACCTACAGCACTGTGTACACCCCAATCCCCTGTGTACGGGACCCCACACCTACAGCAGTGTGTACACCCCAATCCCCTGTGTACAGGACATCACACCTACAGCAGTGTGTACACCCCAATCCCTTGTGTACAGGACATCACACCTACAGCAGTGTGTACACCCCACTCCCCTGTGTACAGGACATCACACCTACAGCAGTGTGTACACCCCAATCCCCTGTGTACAGGACATCACACCTACAGCAGTGTGTACACCCCACTCCCCTGTGTACAGGACATCACACCTACAGCAGTGTGTACACCCCAATCCCCTGTGTACAGGACATCACACCTACAGCAGTGTGTACACCCCAATCCCCTGTGTGCAGAACATCACCCCTACAGCAGTGTATACACCCCAATCCCCTGTGTACAGGACATCACACCTACAGCAGTGTGTACACCCAATCCCCTGTGTACAGGACATCACACCGACAGCAGGGTGTACACCCCAATCCCCTGTGTACAGGACATCACACCTACAGCAGTGTGTACACCCCAATCCCCTGTGTACAGAACATCACACCTACAGCGGTGTGTACACCCCAATCCCCTGTGTACAGGACATCACACCTACAGCAGTGTGTACACCCCAATCCCCTGTGTACAGGACATCACACCGACAGCAGTGTGTACACCCCAATCCCCTGTGTACAGATCAGCACACCTACAGCAGTGTGTACACCCCAATCCCCTGTGTACAGATCATCACACCTACAGCAGTGTGTACACCCCAATCCCCTGTGTACAGAACATCACACCTACAGCAGTGTGTACATCCCAATCCCCTGTGTACAGGACATCACACCTACAGCAGTGTGTACACCCCAATCCCCTGTGTACAGGACATCACACCTACAGCAGTGTGTACACCCCAATCCCCTGTGTACAGGACATCACAGCTACAGCAGGGTGTACACCCCAATCCCCTGTGTACAGAACATCACACCGACAGCAGTGTGTACACCCCAATCCCCTGTGTACAGATCATCACACCTACAGCAGTGTGTACACCCCAATCCCCTGTGTACAGAACATCACACGTACAGCAGTGTGTACACCCCAATCCACTGTGTACAGGACATCACACCTACAGCAGTGTGTACACCCCAATCCCCTGTGTACAGAACATCACACCTACAGCAGGGTGTACACCCCAATCCCCTGTGTACAGAACATCACACCGACAGCAGTGTGTACACCCCAATCCCCTGTGTGCAGGACCCCACACCTACAGCAGTGTGTACATCCCAATCCCCTGTGTACAGGACATCACACCTACAGCAGTGTGTACACCCCAATCCCCTGTGCACAGGACATCACACCTACAGCAGTGTGTACACCCCAATCCCCTGTGTACAGGACATCACACCTACAGCAGTGTGTACACCCCAATCCCCTGTGTACAGGACATCACACCTACAGCAGTGTGTACACCCCAATCCCCTGTGTACAGATCATCACACCTACAGCAGTGTGTACACCCCAATCCCCTGTGTACAGAACATCACACCTACAGCAGTGTGTACACCCCAATCCCCTGTGTACAGGACATCACACCTACAGCAGGGTGTACACCCCAATCCCCTGTGTACAGAACATCACACCGACAGCAGTGTGTACACCAAAATCCCCTGTGTGCAGGACCCCACACCTACAGCAGTGTGTACATCCCACTCCCCTGTGTACAGGACATCACACCTACAGCAGTGTGTACACCCCAACCCTCTGTGTACAGGACATCACACCTACAGCAGTGTGTACACCCCAATCCCCTGTGTACAGGACATCACACCTACAGCAGTGTGTACACCCCAATCCCCTGTGTACAGGACATCACACCTACAGCAGTGTGTACACCCCATTCTCCTGTGTAGAGAACATCACACCGACAGCAGTGTGTACACCCCAATCCCCTGTGTGCAGAACATCACACCTACAGCAGGGTGTACACCCCAATCCCCTGTGTACAGGACATCACACCTACAGCAGTGTGTACACCCCAATCCCCTGTGTACAGGACATCACACCTACAGCAGTGGGTACACCCCACTCCCCTGTGTACAGAACATCACACCGACAGCAGTGTGTACACCCCAATCCCCTGTGTACAGGACATCACACCTACAGCAGTGTGTACACCCCACTCCCCTGTGTACAGAACATCACACCGACAGCAGTGTGTACACCCCAATCCCCTGTGTACAGAACATCACACCGACAGCAGTGTGTACATCCCAATGCCCTGTGTACAGAACATCACACCTACAGCAGTGTGTACACCCCAATCCCCTGTGTACAGGACATCCCACCTACAGCAGTGTGTACACCCCAATCCCCTGTGTACAGGACATCACACCTACAGCAGTGTGTACACCCCAATCGCCTGTGTGCAGAACATCACACCTACAGCAGTGTATACACCCCAATCCCCTGTGTACAGGACATCACACCTACAGCAGTGTGTACACCCAATCCCCTGTGTACAGGACATCACACCGACAGCAGGGTGTACACCCCAATCCCCTGTGTACAGGACATCACACCTACAGCAGTGTGTACACCCCAATCCCCTGTGAAGAGAACATCACACCTACAGCGGTGTGTACACCCCAATCCCCTGTGTACAGGACATCACACCTACAGCAGTGTGTACACCCCAATCCCCTGTGTACAGGACATCACACCGACAGCAGTGTGTACACCCCAATCCCCTGTGTACAGATCAGCACACCTACAGCAGTGTGTACACCCCAATCCCCTGTGTACAGATCATCACACCTACAGCAGTGTGTACACCCCAATCCCCTGTGTACAGAACATCACACCTACAGCAGTGTGTACATCCCAATCCCCTGTGTACAGGACATCACACCTACAGCAGTGTGTACACCCCAATCCCCTGTGTACAGGACATCACACCTACAGCAGTGTGTACACCCCAATCCCCTGTGTACAGGACATCACAGCTACAGCAGGGTGTACACCCCAATCCCCTGTGTACAGAACATCACACCGACAGCAGTGTGTACACCCCAATCCCCTGTGTACAGATCATCACACCTACAGCAGTGTGTACACCCCAATCCCCTGTGTACAGGACATCACACCTACAGCAGTGTGTACACCCCAATCCCCTGTGTGCAGAACATCACACCTACAGCAGTGTATACACCCCAATCCCCTGTGTACAGGACATCACACCTACAGCAGTGTGTACACCCAATCCCCTGTGTACAGGACATCACACCGACAGCAGGGTGTACACCCCAATCCCCTGTGTACAGGACATCACACCTACAGCAGTGTGTACACCCCAATCCCCTGTGTACAGAACATCACACCTACAGCGGTGTGTACACCCCAATCCCCTGTGTACAGGACATCACACCTACAGCAGTGTGTACACCCCAATCCCCTGTGTACAGGACATCACACCGACAGCAGTGTGTACACCCCAATCCCCTGTGTACAGATCAGCACACCTACAGCAGTGTGTACACCCCAATCCCCTGTGTACAGATCATCACACCTACAGCAGTGTGTACACCCCAATCCCCTGTGTACAGAACATCACACCTACAGCAGTGTGTACATCCCAATCCCCTGTGTACAGGACATCACACCTACAGCAGTGTGTACACCCCAATCCCCTGTGTACAGGACATCACACCTACAGCAGTGTGTACACCCCAATCCCCTGTGTACAGGACATCACAGCTACAGCAGGGTGTACACCCCAATCCCCTGTGTACAGAACATCACACCGACAGCAGTGTGTACACCCCAATCCCCTGTGTACAGATCATCACACCTACAGCAGTGTGTACACCCCAATCCCCTGTGTACAGAACATCACACGTACAGCAGTGTGTACACCCCAATCCACTGTGTACAGGACATCACACCTACAGCAGTGTGTACACCCCAATCCCCTGTGTACAGAACATCACACCTACAGCAGGGTGTACACCCCAATCCCCTGTGTACAGAACATCACACCGACAGCAGTGTGTACACCCCAATCCCCTGTGTGCAGGACCCCACACCTACAGCAGTGTGTACATCCCAATCCCCTGTGTACAGGACATCACACCTACAGCAGTGTGTACACCCCAATCCCCTGTGTACAGGACATCACACCTACAGCAGTGTGTACACCCCAATCCCCTGTGTACAGGACATCACACCTACAGCAGTGTGTACACCCCAATCCCCTGTGTACAGGACATCACACCTACAGCAGTGTGTACACCCCAATCCCCTGTGTACAGGACATCACACCTACAGCAGTGTGTACACCCCAATCCCCTGTGTACAGGACATCACACCTACAGCAGTGTGTACACCCCAATCCCCTGTGTACAGGACCCCACACCTACAGCAGTGTGTACACCCCAATCCCCTGTGTACAGGACATCACACCTACAGCAGTGTGTACACCCCAATCCCCTGTGTACAGGACATCACACCTACAGCAGTGTGTACACCCCAATCCCCTGTGTACAGAACATCACACCTACAGCAGTGTGTACACCCCAATCCCCTGTGTACAGATCATCACACCTACAGCAGTGTGTACACCCCAATCCCCTGTGTACAGAACATCACACCTACAGCAGTGTGTACACCCCAATCCCCTGTGTACAGGACATCACACCTACAGCAGGGTGTACACCCCAATCCCCTGTGTACAGAACATCACACCGACAGCAGTGTGTACACCCAAATCCCCTGTGTGCAGGACCCCACACCTACAGCAGTGTGTACATCCCACTCCCCTGTGTACAGGACATCACACCTACAGCAGTGTGTACACCCCAACCCTCTGTGTACAGGACATCACACCTACAGCAGTGTGTACACCCCAATCCCCTGTGTACAGGACATCACACCTACAGCAGTGTGTACACCCCAATCCCCTATGTACAGGACATCACACCTACAGCAGTGTGTACACCCCACTCTCCTGTGTACAGAACATCACACCGACAGCAGTGTGTACACCCCAATCCCCTGTGTGCAGAACATCACACCAACAGCAGTGTGTACACCCCAATCCCCTGTGTACAGGACATCACACCTACAGCAGTGTGTACACCCCAATCCCCTGTGTACAGGACATCACACCTACAGCAGTGGGTACACCCCACTCCCCTGTGTACAGAACATCACACCGACAGCAGTGTGTACACCCCAATCCCCTGTGTACAGGACATCACACCTACAGCAGTGTGTACACCCCACTCCCCTGTGTACAGAACATCACACCGACAGCAGTGTGTACACCCCAATCCCCTGTGTACAGAACATCACACCGACAGCAGTGTGTACATCCCAATGCCCTGTGTACAGAACATCACACCTACAGCAGTGTGTACACCCCAATCCCCTGTGTACAGGACATCCCACCTACAGCAGTGTGTACACCCCAATCCCCTGTGTGCAGAACATCACACCTACAGCAGTGTATACACCCCAATCCCCTGTGTACAGGACATCACACCTACAGCAGTGTGTACACCCAATCCCCTGTGTACAGGACATCACACCTACAGCAGTGTGTACACCCCAATCCCCTGTGTACAGAACATCACACCTACAGCAGTGTGTACACCCCAATCCCCTGTGTACAGATCATCACACCTACAGCAGTGTGTACACCCCAATCCCCTGTGTACAGAACATCACACCTACAGCAGTGTGTACACCCCAATCCCCTGTGTACAGGACATCACACCTACAGCAGGGTGTACACCCCAATCCCCTGTGTACAGAACATCACACCGACAGCAGTGTGTACACCCAAATCCCCTGTGTGCAGGACCCCACACCTACAGCAGTGTGTACATCCCACTCCCCTGTGTACAGGACATCACACCTACAGCAGTGTGTACACCCCAACCCTCTGTGTACAGGACATCACACCTACAGCAGTGTGTACACCCCAATCCCCTGTGTACAGGACATCACACCTACAGCAGTGTGTACACCCCAATCCCCTATGTACAGGACATCACACCTACAGCAGTGTGTACACCCCACTCTCCTGTGTACAGAACATCACACCGACAGCAGTGTGTACACCCCAATCCCCTGTGTGCAGAACATCACACCAACAGCAGTGTGTACACCCCAATCCCCTGTGTACAGGACATCACACCTACAGCAGTGTGTACACCCCAATCCCCTGTGTACAGGACATCACACCTACAGCAGTGGGTACACCCCACTCCCCTGTGTACAGAACATCACACCGACAGCAGTGTGTACACCCCAATCCCCTGTGTACAGGACATCACACCTACAGCAGTGTGTACACCCCACTCCCCTGTGTACAGAACATCACACCGACAGCAGTGTGTACACCCCAATCCCCTGTGTACAGAACATCACACCGACAGCAGTGTGTACATCCCAATGCCCTGTGTACAGAACATCACACCTACAGCAGTGTGTACACCCCAATCCCCTGTGTACAGGACATCCCACCTACAGCAGTGTGTACACCCCAATCCCCTGTGTGCAGAACATCACACCTACAGCAGTGTATACACCCCAATCCCCTGTGTACAGGACATCACACCTACAGCAGTGTGTACACCCAATCCCCTGTGTACAGGACATCACACCGACAGCAGGGTGTACACCCCAATCCCCTGTGTACAGGACATCACACCTACAGCAGTGTGTACACCCCAATCCCCTGTGTACAGAACATCACACCGACAGCAGTGTGTACACCCCAATCCCCTGTGTACAGATCATCACACCTACAGCAGTGTGTACACCCCACTCCCCTGTGTACAGGACATCACACCGACAGCAGTGTGTACACCCCAATCCCCTGTGTACAGATCAGCACACCTACAGCAGTGTGTACACCCCAATCCCCTGTGTACAGATCATCACACCTACAGCAGTGTGTACACCCCAATCCCCTGTGTACAGAACATCACACCTACAGCAGTGTGTACATCCCAATCCCCTGTGTACAGGACATCACACCTACAGCAGTGTGTACACCCCAATCCCCTGTGTACAGGACATCACACCTACAGCAGTGTGTACACCCCAATCCCCTGTGTACAGGACATCACAGCTACAGCAGGGTGTACACCCCAATCCCCTGTGTACAGAACATCACACCGACAGCAGTGTGTACACCCCAATCCCCTGTGTACAGATCATCACACCTACAGCAGTGTGTACACCCCAATCCCCTGTGTACAGGACATCACACCTACAGCAGTGTGTACACCCCAATCCCATTTGTACAGAACATCACACCTACAGCAGGGTGTACACCCCAATCCCCTGTGTACAGAACATCACACCGACAACAGTGTGTACACCCCAATCCCCTGTGTGCAGGACCCCACACCTACAGCAGTGTGTACATCCCAATCACCTGTGTACAGGACATCACACCTACAGCAGTGTGTACACCCCAATCCCCTGTGTACAGGACATCACACCTACAGCAGTGTGTACACCCCAATCCCCTGTGTACAGGACATCACCCCTACAGCAGTGTGTACACCCCAATCCCCTGTGTACAGGACATCACACCTACAGCAGTGTGTACACCCCAATCCCCTGTGTACAGGACATCACACCTACAGCAGTGTGTACACCCCAATCCCCTGTGTACAGGACCCCACACCTACAGCAGTGTGTACACCCCAATCCCCTGTGTACAGGACATCACACCTACAGCAGTGTGTACACCCCAATCCCCTGTGTACAGGACATCACACCTACAGCAGTGTGTACACCCCAATCCCCTGTGTACAGAACATCACACCTACAGCAGTGTGTACACCCCAATCCCCTGTGTACAGATCATCACACCTACAGCAGTGTGTACACCCCAATCCCCTGTGTACAGAACATCACACCTACAGCAGTGTGTACACCCCAATCCCCTGTGTACAGGACATCACACCTACAGCAGGGTGTACACCCCAATCCCCTGTGTACAGAACATCACACCGACAGCAGTGTGTACACCCCAATCCCCTGTGTGCAGGACCCCACACCTACAGCAGTGTGTACATCCCACTCCCCTGTGTACAGGACATCACACCTACAGCAGTGTGTACACCCCAATCCCCTGTGTACAGGACATCACACCTACAGCAGTGTGTACACCCCAATCCCCTGTGTACAGGACATCACACCTACAGCAGTGTGTACACCCCACTCTCCTGTGTACAGAACATCACACCGACAGCAGTGTGTACACCCCAATCCCCTGTGTACAGGACATCACACCTACAGCAGTGTGTACATCCCAATCCCCTGTATACAGGACATCACACCTACAGCAGTGTGTACACCCCAATCCCCTGTGTGCAGAACATCACAGCTACAGCAGTGTGTACACCCCAATCCCCTGTGTACAGGACATCACACCTACAGCAGTGTGTACACCCCACTCCCCTGTGTACAGAACATCACACCGACAGCAGTGTGTACATCCCAATGCCCTGTGTACAGAACAACACACCTACAGCAGTGTGTACACCCCAATCCCCTGTGTACAGGACATCACGCCTATAGGAGTGTGTACATCCCAATCCCCTGTGTACAGGACATCCCACCTACAGCAGTGTGTATACCCCAATCCCCTGTGTACAGGACATCCCACCTATCGCAGTGTGTACACCCCAATCCCCTGTGTACAGAACATCACACCTACAGCAGTGTGTACATCCCACTCCCCTGTGTACAGGACATCACACCTACAGCAGTGTGTACACCCCACTCCCCTGTGTACAGGACATCACACCTACAGCAGTGTGTATACCCCAATCCCCTGTGTACAGGACATCCCACCTATCGCAGTGTGTACACCCCAATCCCCTGTGTACAGGACATCACACCTACAGCGGTGTGTACACCCCAATCTCCTGTGTACAGGACATCACACCTACAGCAGTGTGTACACCCCAATCCCCTGTGTACACAACATCACACCTACAGCAGGGTGTACACCCCAATCCCCTGTGTACAGGACATCACACCTACAGCAGTGTGTACATCCCAAACCCCTGTGTACAGGACATCACACCTACAGCAGTGTGTACACCCCACTCCCCTGTGTGCAGGACATCACACCTACAGCAGTGTGTACACCCCAATCCCCTGTGTACAGGACATCACACCTACAGCAGTGTGTACACCCCACTCCCCTGTGTACAGGACATCACACCTACAGCAGTGTGTACACCCCAATCCCCTGTGTACAGGACATCACAGCTACAGCAGTGTGTACACCCCAATCCCCTGTGTGCAGAACATCACCCCTACAGCAGTGTGTACATCCCAATCCCCTGTGTACAGGACATCACACCTACAGCAGTGTGTACATCCCAGTCCCCTGTGTACAGGACATCACACCTACAACAGTGTGTACATCCCAATCCCCTGTGTACAGGACATCACACCTACAGCAGTGTGTACACCCCACTCCCCTGTGTACAGGACATCACACCTACAGCAGTGTGTACACCCCAATCCCCTGTGTGCAGAACATCACCCCTACAGCAGTGTGTACACCCCAATCCCCTGTGTACAGGACATCACACCTACAGCAGGGTGTACACCCCAATCCCCTGTGTACAGGACATCACACCTACAGCAGTGTGTACACCCCAATCCCCTGTGTACAGGACATCACACCTACAGCAGTGTGTACACCCCACTCCCCTGTGTACAGGACATCACACCTACAGCAGTGTGTACACCCCAATCCCCTGTGTACAGGACATCACACCTACAGCAGTGTGTACACCCCAATCCCCTGCGTACAGGACATCACACCTACAGCAGTGTGTACACCCCAATCCCCTGTGTACAGGACATCACACCTACAGCAGTGTGTACACCCCAATCCCCTGTGTACAGGACATCACACCTACAGCAGTGTGTACACCCCACTCCCCTGTGTACAGAACATCACACCGACAGCAGTGTGTACACCCCAATCCCCTGTGTACAGAACATCACACCGACAGCAGTGTGTACATCCCAATGCCCTGTGTACAGAACATCACAACTACAGCAGTGTGTACACCCCAATCCCCTGTGTACAGGACATCCCACCTACAGCAGTGTGTACACCCCAATCCCCTGTGTACAGGACATCACGCCTACAGCAGTGTGTACACCCCACTCCCCTGTGTACAGGACATCACACCTACAGCAGTGTGTATACCCCAATCCCCTGTGTACAGGACATCCCACCTATCGCAGTGTGTACACCCCAATCCCCTGTGTACAGAACATCACACCTACAGCAGTGTGTACACCCCAATCCCCTGTCTACAGGACATCACACCTACAGCGGTGTGTACACCCCAATCTCCTGTGTACAGGACATCACACCTACAGCAGTGTGTACACCCCAATCCCCTGTGTACACAACATCACACCTACAGCAGGGTGTACACCCCAATCCCCTGTGTACAGGACATCACACCTACAGCAGTGTGTACATCCCAAACCCCTGTGTACAGGACATCACACCTACAGCAGTGTGTACAGTCCAATCCCCTGTGTGCAGGACATCACACCTACAGCAGTGTGTACACCCCAATCCCCTGTGTACAGGACATCACACCTACAGCAGTGTGTACACCCCACTCCCCTGTGTACAGGACATCACACCTACAGCAGTGTGTACACCCCAATCCCCTGTGTACAGGACATCACAGCTACAGCAGTGTGTACACCCCAATCCCCTGTGTGCAGAACATCACCCCTACAGCAGTGTGTACATCCCAATCCCCTGTGTACAGGACATCACACCTACAGCAGTGTGTACATCCCAGTCCCCTGTGTACAGGACATCACACCTACAACAGTGTGTACATCCCAATCCCCTGTGTACAGGACATCACACCTACAGCAGTGTGTACACCCCACTCCCCTGTGTACAGGACATCACACCTACAGCAGTGTGTACACCCCAATCCCCTGTGTGCAGAACATCACCCCTACAGCAGTGTGTACACCCCAATCCCCTGTGTACAGGACATCACACCTACAGCAGGGTGTACACCCCAATCCCCTGTGTACAGGACATCACACCTACAGCAGTGTGTACACCCCAATCCCCTGTGTACAGGACATCACACCTACAGCAGTGTGTACACCCCACTCCCCTGTGTACAGGACATCACACCTACAGCAGTGTGTACACCCCAATCCCCTGTGTACAGGACATCACACCTACAGCAGTGTGTACACCCCAATCCCCTGCGTACAGGACATCACACCTACAGCAGTGTGTACACCCCAATCCCCTGTGTACAGGACATCACACCTACAGCAGTGTGTACACCCCAATCCCCTGTGTACAGGACATCACACCTACAGCAGGGTGTACACCCCAATCCCCTGTGTACAGGACATCACACCTACAGCAGTGTGTACATCCCAATCCCCTGTGTACAGGACATCACACCTACAGCAGTGTGTACATCCCAATCCCTGTGTACAGGACCCCACACCTACAGCAGTGTGTACACCCCAATCCCCTGTGTACAGGACATCACACCTACAGCAGTGTGTACATCCCAATCCCCTGTGTACAGGACATCACACCGACAGCAGTGTTTACACCCCAATCCCTTGTGTACAGAACATCACACCGACAGCAGTGTGTACACCCCAATCCCCTGTGTACAGGACATCACGCCTATAGGAGTGTGTACATCCCAATCCCCTGTGTACAGGACATCACACCTACAGCAGGGTGTACACCCCAATCCCCTGTGTACAGGACATCACACCTACAGCAGTGTGTACATCCCAATCCCCTGTGTACAGGACATCACACCTACAGCAGTGTGTACATCCCAATCCCTGTGTACAGGACCCCACACCTACAGCAGTGTGTACACCCCAATCCCCTGTGTACAGGACATCACACCTACAGCAGTGTGTACATCCCAATCCCCTGTGTACACAACATCACACCTACAGCAGTGTGTACATCCCAATCCCCTGTGTACAGGACATCTCACCTACAGCGGTGTGTACACCCCAATCCCCTGTGTACAGGACATCACACCTACAGCGGTGTGTACACCCCAATCCCCTGTGTACAGGACATCACACCTACAGCGGTGTGTACACCCCACTCCCCTGTGTACAGGACATCACACCTACAGCAGGGTGTACACCCCAATCCCCTGTGTACAGGACATCACACCTACAGCAGTGTGTACACCCCACTCCCCTGTGTACAGGACATCACAGCTACAGCAGTGTGTACACCCCAATCCCCTGTGTACAGAACATCACACCTACAGCAGTGTGTACACCCCAATCCCCTGTGTACAGGACATCACACCTACAGCAGTGTGTACACCCCAATCCCCTGTGTACAGGACATCACAGCTACAGCAGTGTGTACACCCCAATCCCCTGTGTACAGGACATCACACCTACAGCAGTGTGTACACCCCACTCCCCTGTGTACAGGACATCACACCTACAGCAGTGTGTACACCCCAATCCCCGGTATACAGAACATCACACCTACAGCAGTGTGTACACCCCAATCCCCTGTGTACAGGACATCACACCTACAGCAGTGTGTACACCCCAATCCCCTGTGTACAGGACCCCACACCTACAGCAGTGTGTACACCCCAATCCCCTGTGTACAGGACATCACACCTACAGCAGTGTGTACACCCCAATCCCCTGTGTACAGAACATCACACCTACAGCAGTGTGTACAGTCCAATCCCCTGTGTACAGGACATCACACCGATAGCAGTGTTTACATCCCATTCCCCTGTGTACAGGACATCACACCGACAGCAGTGTGTACACCCCAATCCCCGGTGTACAGGACATTACACCTACAGCAGTGTGTACACCCCAATCCCCTGTGTACAGGACATCACACCTACAGCAGTGTGTACATCCCAATCCCCTGTGTACAGAACATCACACCTACAGCAGTGTGTACACCCCAATCCCCGGTATACAGGACATCACACCTACAGCAGTGTGTACATCCCAATCCCCTGTGTACAGAACATCACACCTACAGCAGTGTGTACACCCCAATCCCCTGTGTACAGGACATCACACCTACAGCAGTGTGTACACCCCAATCCCCTGTGTACAGAACATCACACCTACAGCAGTGTGTACATCCCAATCCCCTGTGTACAGGACATCACACCTACAGCAGTGTGTACACCCCACTCCCCTGTGTACAGAACATCACACCTATAGCAGTGTGTACATCCCACTCCCCTGTGTACAGGACATCACACCTACAGCAGTGTGTACACCCCAATCCCCTGTGTACAGGACATCACACCTACAGCAGTGTGTACACCCCAATCCCCTGTGTACAGGACATCACACCTACAGCAGTGTGTACAGTCCAATCCCCTGTGTACAGGACATCACACCTATAGCAGTGTGTACATCCCACTCCCCTGTGTACAGGACATCACACCGACAGCAGTGTGTACATCCCAATCCCCTGTGTACAGGACATCACACCTCCAGCAGTGTGTACATGCCAATCCCCTGTATACAGGACATCACACCTACAGCAGTGTGTACACCCCAATCCCCTGTGTACAGGACATCACACCTACAGCAGTGTGTACATCCCAATCCCCTGTGTACAGGACATCACAGCTACAGCAGGGTGTACACCCCAGTCCCCTGTGTACAGAACATCACACCTACAGCAGTGTGTACATCCCAATCCCCTGTGTACAGGGCATCCCACCTACAGCAGTGTGTACACCCCAATCCCCTGTGTACAGAACATCACACCTACAGCAGTGTGTACACCCCAATGCCCTGTGTACAGGACATCACACCTGCAGCAGTGTGTTCACCCCAATCCCCTGTGTACAGAACATCACACCTACAGCAGTGTGTACATCCCAATCCCCTGTGTACAGGACATCATACCTATAGCAATGTGTACATCCCAATCCCCTGTATACAGGATATCACACCTATAGCTGTGTGTACATCCCAATCCCCTGTGTACAGATCATCACACCTATAGCAGTGTGTACACCCCAATCCCCTGTGTACAGAACATCCCACCGATAGCAGTGTGTACACCCCAATCCCCTGTGTACAGGACATCACACCTACAGCAGTGTGTACACCCCAATCCCCTGTGTACAGAACATCCCACCTACAGCAGTGTGTACACCCCACTCCCCTGTGTACAGGACATCACACCTACAGCAGGGTGTACACCCCAATCCCCTGTGTACAGATCATCACACCTATAGCAGTGTGTACACCCCAATCCCCTGTGTACAGAACATCCCACCTTTGGCAGTGTGTACATCCCAATCCCCTGTGTACAGGACATCACACCTACAGCAGTGTGTACATCCCAATCCCCTGTGTACAGGACATCACACCTACAGCAGTGTGTACACCCCACTCCCCTGTGTACAGGACATCACTCCTACAGCAGGGTGTACACCCCAATCCCCTGTGTACAGATCATCACACCTATAGCAGTGTGTACACCCCAATCCCCTGTGTACAGGACATCACACCTACAGCAGGGTGTACACCCCAATCCCCTGTCTACAGGACATCACACCTACAGCAGTGTGTACACCCCAATCCCCTGTGTACAGGACATCACACCTACAGCAGTGTGTACACCCCAATCCCCTGTGTACAGGACCCCACACCTACAGCAGTGTGTACACCCCAATCCCCTGTGTACAGGACATCACACCTACAGCAGTGTGTACACCCCAATCCCCTGTGTACAGGACCCCACACCTACAGCAGTGTGTACACCCCAATCCCCTGTGTACAGAACATCACACCTACAGCAGTGTGTACAGTCCAATCCCCTGTATACAGGACATCACACCTACAGCAGTGTGTACACCCCAATCCCCTGTGTACAGGACATCACACCTACAGCAGTGTGTACATCCCAATCCCCTGTGTACAGGACATCACAGCTACAGCAGGGTGTACACCCCAATCCCCTGTGTACAGAACATCACACCTACAGCAGTGTGTACATCCCAATCCCCTGTGTACAGGACATCCCACCTACAGCAGTGTGTACACCCCAATCCCCTGTGTACAGAACATCACACCTACAGCAGTGTGTACATCCCAATCCCCTGTGTACAGGACATCACACCTACAGCAGTGTGTACACCCCACTCCCCTGTGTACAGAACATCACACCTATAGCAGTGTGTACATCCCACTCCCCTGTGTACAGGACATCACACCTACAGCAGTGTGTACACCCCAATCCCCTGTGTACAGGACATCACACCTACAGCAGTGTGTACACCCCAATCCCCTGTGTACAGGACATCACACCTACAGCAGTGTGTACACCCCAATCCCCTGTGTACAGGACATCACACCTACAGCAGTGTGTACAGTCCAATCCCCTGTGTACAGGACATCACACCTACAGCAGTGTGTACACCCCAATCCCCTGTGTACAGGACATCACACCTACAGCAGTGTGTACACCCCAATCCCCTGTGTACAGGACATCACACCGACAGCAGTGTGTACACCCCAATCCCCTGTGTGCAGGACATCACACCGACAGCAGTGTGTACAGTCCAATCCCCTGTGTACAGGACATCACACCTACAGCAGTGTGTACATCCCAATCCCCTGTGTACAGGACATCACAGCTACAGCAGGGTGTACACCCCAATCCCCTGTGTACAGAACATCACACTACAGCAGTGTGTACATCCCAATCCCCTGTGTACAGGACATCCCACCTACAGCAGTGTGTACACCCCAATCCCCTGTGTACAGAACATCACACCTACAGCAGTGTGTACATCCCAATCCCCTGTGTACAGGACATCACACCTACAGCAGTGTGTACACCCCACTCCCCTGTGTACAGAACATCACACCTATAGCAGTGTGTACATCCCACTCCCCTGTGTACAGGACATCACACCTACAGCAGTGTGTACACCCCAATCCCCTGTGTACAGGACATCACACCTACAGCAGTGTGTACACCCCAATCCCCTGTGTACAGGACATCACACCTACAGCAGTGTGTACACCCCAATCCCCTGTGTACAGGACATCACACCTACAGCAGTGTGTACAGTCCAATCCCCTGTGTACAGGACATCACACCTACAGCAGTGTGTACACCCCAATCCCCTGTGTACAGGACATCACACCTACAGCAGTGTGTACACCCCAATCCCCTGTGTACAGGACATCACACCTACAGCAGTGTGTACACCCCAATCCCCTGTGTGCAGGACATCACACCGACAGCAGTGTGTACACCCCAATCCCCTGTGTACAGGACCCCACACCTACAGCAGTGTGTACACCCCAATCCCCTGTGTACAGGACATCACACCTACAGCAGTGTGTACACCCCAATCCTCTGTGTACAGGACATCACACCTACAGCAGTGTGTACACCCCAATCCCCTGTGTGCAGGACATCACACCGACAGCAGTGTGTACAGTCCAATCCCCTGTGTACAGGACATCACACCTACAGCAGTGTGTACACCCCAATCCCCTGTGTACAGGACATCACACCGACAGCAGTGTGTACACCCCACTCCCCTGTGTACAGGACATCACACCTACAGCAGTGTGTACAGTCCAATCCCCTGTGTACAGGACATCACACCGACAGCAGTGTGTACACCCCAATCCCCTGTATACAGGACATCACACCGACAGCAGTGTGTACATCCCAATCCCCTGTGTACAGGACATCACACCTACAGCAGTGTGTACATGCCAATCCCCTGTATACAGGACATCACACCTACAGCAGTGTGTACACCCCAATCCCCTGTGTACAGGACATCACACCTACAGCAGTGTGTACATCCCAATCCCCTGTGTACAGGACATCACAGCTACAGCAGGGTGTACACCCCAATCCCCTGTGTACAGAACATCACACCTACAGCAGTGTGTACATCCCAATCCCCTGTGTACAGGGCATCCCACCTACAGTAGTGTGTACACCCCAATCCCCTGTGTACAGAACATCACACCTACAGCAGTGTGTACACCCCAATCCCCTGTGTACAGAACATCACACCTACAGCAGTGTGTACATCCCAATCCCCTGTGTACGGGACATCATACCTATAGTAATGTGTACATCCCAATCCCCTGTATACAGGATATCACACCTATAGCTGTGTGTACATCCCAATCCCCTGTGTACAGATCATCACACCTATAGCAGTGTGTACACCCCAATCCCCTGTGTACAGAACATCCCACCGATAGCAGTGTGTACACCCCAATCCCCTGTGTACAGGACATCACACCTACAGCAGTGTGTACACCCCAATCCCCTGTGTACAGAACATCCCACCGACAGCAGTGTGTACACCCCACTCCCCTGTGTACAGGACATCACACCTACAGCAGGGTGTACACCCCAATCCCCTGTGTACAGATCATCACACCTATAGCAGTGTGTACACCCCAATCCCCTGTGTACAGAACATCCCACCTTTGGCAGTGTGTACATCCCAATCCCCTGTCTACAGGACATCACACCTACAGCAGTGTGTACACCCCAATCCCCTGTGTACAGGACATCACACCTACAGCAGTGTGTACATCCCAATCCCTGTGTACAGGACATCACACCTACAGCAGTGTGTACACCCCAATCCCCTGTATACAGCACATCACACCTACAGTAGTGTGTACACCCCAATCCCCTGTGTACAGGACATCACACCTACAGCAGTGTGTACACCCCAATCCCCTGTGTACAGGACATCACACCTACAGCAATGTGTACACCCCACTCCCCTGTGTACAGGACATCACAGCTACAGCAGTGTGTACACCCCAATCCCCTGTGTACAGGACATCACACCTACAGCAGTGTGTACACCCCAATCCCCTGTGTATAGGACATCACACCTACAGCAGTGTGTACATCCCAATCCCCTGTGTACAGAACATCACACCTACAGCAGTGTGTACACCCCAATCCCCTGTGTACAGAACATCACACCTACAGCAGTGTGTACACCCCAATCGCCTGTGTACAGATCATCACACCTACAGCAGTGTGTACACCCCAATCCCCTGTCTACAGGACCCCACACCTACAGCAGGGTGTACACCCCAATCCCCTGTGTACAGGACATCACACCTACAGCAGTGTGTACATCCCAATCCCCTGTGTACAGGACATCACACCTACAGCAGTGTGTACACCCCAATCCCCTGTGTACAGGACATCACACCTACAGCAGTGTGTACACCCCAATCCCCTGTGTACAGAACATCACACCTACAGCAGTGTGTACACCCCAATCCCCTGTGTACAGAACATCACACCTACAGCATTGTGTACACCCCAATCCCCTGTGTACAGGACATCACACCTACAGCAGTGTGTACACCCCAATCCCCTGTGTACAGGACATCACACCTACAGCAGTGTGTACACCCCAATCCCCTGTGTATAGGACATCACACCTACAGCAGTGTGTACATCCCAATCCCCTGTGTACAGAACATCACACCTACAGCAGTGTGTACACCCCAATCCCCTGTGTACAGAACATCACACCTACAGCAGTGTGTACACCCCAATCCCCTGTGTACAGAACATCACACCTACAGCAGTGTGTACACCCCAATCCCATGTGTACAGGACCCCACACCTACAGCAGTGTGTACACCCCAATCCCCTGTGTACAGGACATCACACCTACAGCAGTGTGTACACCCCAATCCCCTGTGTACAGAACATCACACCTACAGCAAGGTGTACACCCCCTCCCCTGTGTACAGAACATCACACCGACAGCAGTGTGTACACCCCAATCCCCTGTGTGCAGAACATCACACCTACAGCAGTGTGTACACCCCACTCCCCTGTGTACAGGACATCACACCGACAGCAGTGTGTACACCCCAATCCCCTGTGTACAGGACATCACACCTACAGCAGTGTGAACATCCCAATCCCCTGTGTCCAGGTCATCACACCTATAGCAGTGTGTACACCCCACTCCCCTGTGTACAGAACATCACACCGACAGCAGGGTGTACACCCCAATCCCCTGTGTCCGATCCGACATTCCTCACGTCTACCTTCCTCCCCCCCTCCCCCAACTCCCATTGCACGACTGCTGGAGAATCGCTGAATCTCAGCCTTCAATATACATGTGGTCTCTACCCCCACACCTCTCTCTCTGTGGCAAGGACGTGTAAAGACCCACCACCCCCCGAGAGAAGGAACTCCATCCCATCTCCCTCTGAATGGGTGCCCCTTTATTCTGCCCCATGACAGTGAGATGGGAGGGGAACATCCCCTCAGCACTGACCCTGTCAAGTGCCAATATGTTCCATTGAGATCACCTCTCATCCCTCTAATCTCCAGAGGGTAGAGTCCCAACTTGTTCAGCCTTTGCTCTTAAGACAATCTCTCCATCCCAGTGACCCCTCTGTGAAGGGTCTCCAATGAAATGAAACCTTTCCTGAAATAACAGAGAACCGAAGCTGCTCAGAGTACTCCAGATGTGGTCTCCGCAGCTCTGGATTAGTGGTGCTGGAAGAGCACAGCAATTCAGGCAGCATCCGAGGACAGGCAAAATCGACGTTTCGGGCAAAAGCCCTCTCCGCAGCTCCTTGTACAGCTGCAAGAAGACTTGCCTATTCTCATACTCCAACCACGTTCCCCCCCCCCCCACCAAGAACTAACACTTATTGGCCAAACACGTTTGGTTTTCAAAAAACTGAACCTCTGTAGACAGAAATCTACATTTCCTCTTGAGCTAGTCTCTGTTTGTGCATTTATTTGGTTTGTTTGGGAGGTTATATTTTCATGTCACAATCCAGTCCTTCAATACTTGACCAATAAATCGACAATTTAGCAATAGTTGATGAAACATGGGCCAATTGATTTTTAAAATGTATTTCAAGTCCAATGGAGAAAGAGAGTTATGATTGGCCATGTTGGGAACTGGGTAAGATAATTAAATTCATGTTTTGAATCATGTAGTGAGGAGGTGAGGGAAATAAAATATGCACCTCCCATTCGGAACGTAAGATAATGTAGAGCTGGGAAGCCTGTTAGATTGGAAGGTGAATGTGAGTTTGTTTGTAGGACCACTTGCACAGCTACACTGGAGACTCAGTGTTACATGATAAAGACCCAAACTCAGGCGAGTTAGACTTCAATGCAAGTTCGCTCATACCTTCCCAAAATTCAAGTCCGACTGTTTCAAATGTCCTGGAACTGAAAAGATTCACAGCGATAAAAAATCTGCAAGCTGTCAATCCGAACAGGAAGAGGCTCATCCCAGACACCAGCTTTGGTACTCGTCCCATTCATTCCCATCCTAGCCTCCCTGAAAGTGCCACCCAGTTAATCCCACTCTCCAGGTGTCGCTCTCTGGGCGGTCTGAAGCTGTTGATCTTCCAGCTAAAGGAGTTGACCCTGACTGAGTGTTGCAGACTGGCACATTCCAAGGTCCAGGACTACGTGTTGAGGGACGCGTTGAAGCTTGGGGCAGCTGCCGCCAAGGCGCGGTGGGGAAAGACCACTGTGTAAGGTCTGCCTGCCTAAGAAGAACAGGGGGCCCACACAGTCATTTGGGCTCTGCTGGCGCCTCAGCTAAATATATGAACATATGATTGATAAACCTTCAAGGAGGAGAAAGTGAGGACTGCAGATGCTGGAGATCAGAGTTGGAAATGTGTTGCTGGAAAAGCGCAGCAGGTCAGGCAGCATCCAAGGAGCAGGAGAAGAAGGGCTCATGTCCGAAACGTCGATTCTCCTGTTCCCTGGATGCTTCCTGACCTGCTGCGCTTTTCCAGCAACACATTTTCACCTCTGATAAACCTTCAGACCTGTATATACAAATGATAAATTCTGATCTCTGTATGTACATGTTTACATATGTATGGCATGACCAACCGTACAGACCATCAAATTATTTTATGAATAAAGTATATTTTTGAAATAGAAAAAAATCCCACTCTCCAGGTGTCAGTCGGCAATCTCCGAGCCAGACATTCGCAGGTTCAAATCCCACCTCAGGACATTCATTACCAGAACGGGAGACACAGGAGCAGGAGTGGGCCATTCAGCCCATCTAACCTGCTCCACCATTCGGTACAATCGTAGCCGATCTAAGGCTTCAAACGCATTTCCCTCACTCTCCTTTTCCTTTTGTAGATGGATCAATGGGAGGTTCCCGGGAGTGAAAACAAGGTGGGTTATTGTCTGAAATGGTGAGAGATTGGGAAAGGGGGGGGTGCAGTGAGACCTGGGTGTCCCTGTACACCAGTCGCTGAGAGTAAACATTGCAGGAACAGCAGGAGGTGAAGAAGATAATTGGGATGTTGGCCTCAATACTGAGAGGGTTGGAGTACAGGAGCAGGGATATCTCACTGTAACTGGGCAGGGCCTTGGTGAGACCACACCGGGAGGACTGTGGGGGCTGTTTGGGTCTCCTTATCCGGAGAAGGATGTTCCGGTGATGGAGGGAGAGCAGCAAAGGTTTCCCAGGCTGATCCCCGGGATGGCAGGACTGACGGATGCAGAGATACCGGATTGGGTTAGGATTATATTCACCGGAGTTCAGAAGAATGAGGGGGAAATCTCACAGAAAATTCCAACAGGGACTGGACAGGGTAAACACAGGAAGGATCTTCCCAATGACCAGCCTGGCTGTATCCAATCTGTGGAATTCTTTACCACAGAGGGCTGTGGAGGCTGGGTTGTGGCAGAGAGCTGTTTAATCAGGGAGGAGGGGAATTCGAGAGTTAGGCAGAGGAGGCAGGATAGTGGGGTTGGATGGTGGAGCAGGCTGGATGGGAAGGGATGAATGGCCTCTGTCTGCTCTCCCGTCCCATGCTGATTAACACAAACAGCCTATGGCTGTTGCTGCAGCAGGATGACTCCTCGGTTTTAGCTGTCGCTGATATACCCAGTCTCACTCTCAGCCAGAACTGCTGCCTGATACAAACCCTTCGGGGTATCAGGCTAACTTCAGCGCCAGCCCCTCTATATGCCGGCTGTTTCCAGCAGTGACCGGCTGGGTAACTAGAGAAACACACGTTAATAAAACAACTCCGGAGAAATCCAAATGCTACGTGTGGGAAGATTTAAGGATCCAATCGAACCTGCCATTAGGGACTGGGAACACAATTGTTTCTCTGGAAGCAAGGAAGGGAAACACTCAAAGGATGAAATTTGTGGGGAGAAAGCGAGGGAGTGTAAGGAAGGCAGATTTGCATCGATGCAGCGCCTCTTGCGACTGCAAACTTGGCCCTGAAGAGCTGCTGAAATGAAGGATTGTGGAGCTGTCCGACATGTAGTCATTGATCCGTTAACAATGGGACCAGGTCAGGAACATCTGTTTCAGTGATCTACTTCAGATCTTTCACAGCAAGTGTTCCCTGCTCTCCCCCAGCTCCCCAAACCCGGCCACAGCTGTCAGAGCAGGCCCGGGCCTGGGATTCACTGGGTCAGGTTCAATAAAACCTGAGGTGCCAGTCAGTTTGGATGGAGGTGAGGAGAGATTTCTTCTCTCTTAGAGTCGAGGGTCTTTGGGATTCTCTCTCTCTTTGCGAGGGCTGCTCCAGCATTGAACAGATTCCAAGCTGGGATCTACCGGGTATTGGTCTCACAGACAGTGATGGAAACATAGCAACTAGGAGCAGGAGTAGGCCGTTCGGCCCTTCCAGCCTGTTTCCCCACTCAATATGATCATGCCTGATCATCCAAGTCAGTCTCCCGTTCCCACTTTCTCCCACAAACCCTTTGATCTCTTTAGCCTCAAGAACTATATCTACCTCCTTCGTGAAAACATCC
This sequence comes from Chiloscyllium plagiosum, assembly GCF_037043375.1. Lineage (NCBI taxonomy): Eukaryota > Metazoa > Chordata > Chondrichthyes > Orectolobiformes > Hemiscylliidae > Chiloscyllium > Chiloscyllium plagiosum. Next base: position 5,434,057 of record NW_028270173.1, on the reverse strand, counting down.
AATGTTCTGTCCCCAACCCCTCTGTGGCTGTGGATTCCACAGACTCGCCACTCTCTGGGGGAAAGTAAGGACCGCAGATGTTGGAGTTGAGTCAAGAGTGGGGTGCTGGAAAAGCACAGCAGGTCAGAAAGCATCCGAGGAGCAGAAGAATCGACGTTTCAGGCAAGAGCCCTTCATCAGGAATTCCTAATTGGGAATTTCAGCCTGGAACCTTTCCTGGGATCCCACGCACAGTCCTGCTTGGTTTAGCCTTGTTTCATAGTAATAGAAGCAGGAGTAGGCCATTTGGCCCATTGAATCTGCTTTATCATTCACTGAGATCATGGCTGATCTATCCATTGTCCCAGCTCCTCCTCCCTGTACTATCCCCATAACCCTTAATTCCCCTACCGTGGAATTCCATCCAACTGTGTCTTGAATATATTTAATGAAGCTGCTGTACTGCTTCTTTGGGCAGAGAATTCCATAAAATTCACCACGCTCTGGCAAAAGCAGTTCCTCCTCATCCCTGTCCTAAATCTACTCCCACTAATCTTGAGGCCGTGACCCCCAGTCCTAGTCTCACCCACCAGCAGAAACAACTTGCCTGCCTCTACCTATCTATCCCTTTCATAAGTTTATATGTTTCTATAAGATTGTTCTCTGGGATCCTGCACACCATCCCACTCAGTATAGCCTTGTTTCCTGGGATCCCGCGCACAGTCCCAGAGATTAGGAGACAGAATTCCTTCTCTCAGAGGATTTTCACTCTTGGGAATGCCTAGCCACAGAGAGCTTTGGGGGGGGCGGGGTGGCAGAGCCCCTGTGGATATTGAAGGCTGAGAGATTCTCAATAAGTCTGGGAGTCAAGGGAAAGTGGAAGAAGTGGACGTGAAGAATGTTGGGTCAACCATGCAGGTGTGATGGGAAAAATGGCCTACCCCCGTTCCTATTTCCTACAGGGCTTACTTGGTCTTTGAAGGGTCGGTGTTTCTGCACTTTGGGGATTCTATAGATTTCTATGGGACATGTGGGAGATAATGAGGGAAGAGGACAGAGAGAGACACATTATGTTCCCATTAGTGAAGGGGTTAATGACCAGGGGGTATAGATTGAAGGCAAAAGATAGAAGGCTAAGGGTGAGTGGTTGAGGAGATGTCTCCTTCTGAGGATGGTGAGAGTCTGGAACCTGCCAACACAAAGGGTGGCAGTGTCAGAAACTGTTTAGATCAAAGGAAAATCCTGCAGAGGCTGGAAATCTCAAGCCCAGGGAGAGAGAGAGAAAGCACTGGAGAAACTCAGCAGAACTAGCACAGTAGGAATTCTAATCTTGTAGATTCTAGTCTGTGGAGAGACAAATTGAGTTAATGTTTCGGGTCCTGTGACACTCCTTCAATCTTTAAATATTCGCCTGCACTGACATAACCTCCTGAGCCAAGGGCCAAAGATGTGGAAAGTGGGATTGGCATAGAGTCAGATTGATGTTGTTATGATGATGAGTCAAATGGCGTTCATCTTTCTGTAAAGATCAGAGACTCTTGGGGCAGGACAGAGAAAGAAAGAGAGAGATAGACAGGATAATTAGTTCTTTCTGTCTGCAAGACAGAACAAAACTGTGATGACACTGCTGCCATCTCAGCTTTCTGGGATACAATAAGCCTTTCATTGAGGTGGGTCCATGAATCTGCTGGTGAGTCTTTACTGAGACGGAGTTAGTGTCTGGTGATCTCAGCCCCAGTCAGTGACACCCATTTGGGATCTGGCCACACAACCCCCAACCTTCGGCCTGGCCTCGTTCCCATAGGGATCTCAGACACTCATCATTCTGACATCATGTCAAATCCCTCCCCACCCCCCTCCCCCACTGCCCTGCGGTGCAGGCTTTCAGCAGAGCTACAAACACAGCAGAACCTCTCCTCATCTTCCCTCCTTCCTTTCCCCACCTCCCTTGCCCTCCTCTTCCCCCCACTTCCTCCTCCCCTCCCTCTTCTCTTCCCTTCCCTCCTCTTCCCTTCCTCTCCACATCCTTTCCCCTCTCCCCTCCTCTCCTTCCCTCCATCCTCGTTCCTCCCCTCCTCTTCCCCTCCCTCCCCTTTCCTTCTCTCGCCTCCTCTCTCTCCACTCCCCTTCTCCTCCTTCCCTTCTAACTCCTCCACTTCCCTCCCCTGTCTTTCCCCTTCTCTTTTCCCCTTCCCTTCCATCCCTTTCCCTTCCCCTTCCCCATTTCCCTTCCACCCCCTCCATTTCCCTCCTGTGTTTCCCCTCCCCTCTCCTTCCCCACCCACTGCTTCTTCCCCTCTCTGTTCATCACATGATCCCATCTCCTAACCCCTCCAATCATTCCTTATTGGTCTGACCCCCACATCGGAATCACCTTCACTTCCACCAATAGGATGAGGGAGCGGCTCTTCATTACCCAGTAGTAGTAGGAGGGATCGACTCTTGTTACCCAATTGGATGAGGGGCCAGTTCTTTTTGACCTGATCCAGAAACTTCCTCCATGTGACACTAAAATAAAACACAGACTCTGGGATGGTAGACATCTGAACTAGAACCAGAGAGAGTGCTGGAGAAACTCAGTGGGTCAGGCAGTGCTGGGGGGGCAGGGTGCAAGCAACTAGGATGGTGGCTGACCGGATTGGAAACATTAACCCTTGTTTCTCTCTCTCTCTTCAGACTCACTGAGATTCTCCAGCATTTTGTGACCCTGTCACCCTGCGTGAGCCTTCTCCACTGAGATGGAGGGGGAATGGTCCCAAACAATCAACCTCCACTAGAGACACCCCACCCCTTCCCAAAGTCCCCATCTCTGCCCTGGCCTGAGATTCCTCCGAGATCTCTATGTTTTACAATAAGAATTATTTTGGGAATTTAGGCGTCACTGGCTGAGCCCAGCATTTACTGCTCCTGTCCCTAGTTGCCCCCTTGAGAAGGTGGGGGTGAGCTGCATTTACTGCCCTAAGTTGCCCCCCTTGAGAAGGTGGGGGTGAGCTGCATTTACTGCTCCTGTCCCTAGTTGCCCCCTTGAGAAGGTGGGGGTGAGCTGCATTTACTGCCCTAAGTTGCCCCCCTTGAGAAGGTGGGGGTGAGCTGCATTTACTGCTCCTGTCCCTAGTTGCCCCCTTGAGAAGGTGGGGGTGGGCTGCATTTACTGCCCCTGTCCCTAGTTGCCCCCCCTTGAGAAGGTGGGGGTGGGCTGTATTTACTGCTCCTGCCCCTAGTTGCCCCCTTGAGAAGGTGGGGGTGGGCTGCATTTACTGCCCTAAGTTGCCCCCCTTGAGAAGGTGGGGGTGAGCTGCATTTACTGCTCCTGTCCCTAGTTGCCCCCTTGAGAAGGTGGGGGTGGGCTGCATTTACTGCCCCTGTCCCTAGTTGCCCCCCCTTGAGAAGGTGAGGGTGAGCTGCATTTACTGCCCCTGTCCCTAGTTGCCCCCCTTGAGAAGGTGGGGGTGAGCTGCATTTACTGCCCCTGTCCCTAGTTGCCCCCCTTGAGAAGGTGGGGGTGAGTTGCATTTACTGCTCCTGTCCCTAGTTGCCCCCCTTGAGAAGGTGGGGGTGAGCTGCATTTACTGCCCCTGTCCCTAGTTGCCCCCCCCTTGAGAAGGTGGGGGTGAGCCTTACCTGAGGCCAGACCTGAGTAAGGACGACAGATCTCCCTCCCTGATTGACATTCGTGAACCAGATGGGTTTTTACATTGACAGTTTCATGGTCACCAGCACTGAGACTAGTTTACAATCCCAGATTTATTAAATTAATCCAAATTCCACTGCTGCTGTGTGGAATTTGAGCCTGTCAGTAGGGCATTAGTCCTGAGCCTCTGCATGAGGAGTTCAGTGACATAGAAAACAGGAGAAGGCCATTCAGCACTTTGAGCCTGCTCCACCATTCAATACAGTGGTGGTAGATCATCCAACTCAATCCCCTGTTTCCACTTCCTCTACAACCATTACACCCACTAACATTACCACCGCTACCCCTTAGCTATTGCTGAATTGTGGGTAAAAGTAGTTGCACTTGGAGGGGAAAAAAACAGGTTTTCCATCTGCACACAAGCCCCATCTTCAAAATACTGTGTGTATCAACGTTGATTTGATGCTGCTCCAGGGAGGATTGTGTTCCCATGATCAAAGCACTATATGAATGCAAACTATTGTTATTGGAAAAGCACAGCAGGTCAGGCAGCATCCAAGGAGCAGGAGAATCAATGTTTCGGGTATAAACCCTTCATCAGGGGCTTATGCCTGAAACGTCGATTCTCCTGTCTCTCGGATGCTGCCTGACCTGCTGTGCTTTTCCAGCACCACTCTCTCGACTCTGATCTCCAGCATCTGCAGTGTTCACTTACTCCAAACGATTGTTGTTGCCATCTTCAATGGATATTCAAGCTGGGCAGGGTAGTACATGCAAAACCAAGGTCACTTTAGTGGTTCCCCTCACTTTCACACCCTTCTGTGTTAGCTCCACACCCCATCTCCACTATCTGTCCCAAAATTCTCTTCCAGTGAGTAAAGCTCACAAATCTCCTCTGCCTCTGAGTTAAATTTAAATTGCTTCAGGCTGTGGTCAATCTGAAGCAGCCAATGGAGAGGGAAATAGCCAGGCTATCAGCTCCCAAATAAAGAAAGTGGTGTTTCTACACCACACCCCCGCCCCCCCCCCCCTTCCTCTCAAGATCAGTATGTTTTAAGTCAAGCTGCCAGTTGGGCCGCAGGACTAAATAAAACAGGCAAACATACCTTCCTCCTTAAATCATCAGACTCTGTCCCAGAAAACAGAAATTCCAATTGACTTTACAGCCCCACCTAGCGCCTGGGCCCCACGGAATATCACAGTCATCAAAACAATGTGTCGATAGGCTGTGAAATAATCTGCAAGATCAGCGCGGGACAGTGCTGCCTCGGGCTTTATAGCAAAGTGGACAATGGCCTATTTTCCATCTTCCCTAGCACAACGCCAACCGCTTTGCGTATTTCTGCCAAAGTCACCAGCAAAGACGTGAAAGGAAAACAAGACGAGGAGCAGGAAGGAGGATATTCAGCCCGTCCAGCTTGCTCTGCCAATTCAATACCGCCACTCCCTCCCCCATGATCTCATCTTGGCCTCAGCACCATTTTCCAGCCCTTCATCTGTTACCTGTTAAAAATCTAACTTCTTGTTAACAAAAGGAACTGCTGTCACACTTCCTGCTATTGCATAAACTTGCCATCACCTGGGAGTAAAGAGCACCAGCGAGTTTGCTTGTTTCCTGATTCACTGAGTAAATCAAACACAGACTGAGGACAGGGATATCTGAATGTCCCCTTGAACAGTGCAGGATTGGGGAGTGGGGAGCAAGAGGGAGGTAGAAACATAAGAGTTGGGCATTCGGCCCTTCGAGCCTGATCCACCATTGATTGAGAGCAAAATCCAGAATTCTGCTAACAACTGACACTGAGTTTAACTGCTGTGAGGCTCCCCATTTTCTCTCCGCCATCCCTTCCCCTTGAGGAGCTTGTGCATTGAAAATGTCAGCTTTCCAAGCATTTTGTATAAAGAATAACTGAGCTCGTTAATAAACCACCCAACTCTTTTTTTGTAAGGGGGGTGTGTGTGTGTGTGGAAAGGTGAGCAGCATAGCCCTCCACATTTAAAATTCAGCTGAAAGTATTCAACATCATTCACCACAATAATTTCTCTTCTCTCTGCCTCAAACAGACCGATAATTGTTTTAGTTACTCTCTCCCTTGTCTTATAATTGATCTTTTACAATGAGGTTACAAATTAATCTTGCCTCATTGCCCAACAAGATCCAAAACAGCTTCTTACTGAGTTGGTTCCACAACATCTTGCTCTTCCAAAAAGTCACAAAAGCGTTTTACAAACTTCATCTTCCACGATCACCCGTGCCTGCTTCTTTGGTCCAGTTTAGGTGAAGATTAAAGTCTCGCATGGCTATTACATTGCATTTTGTACAAACTTTAATATTTATTAGCTAATCCTCTGTTTAACAAGGTAACTCTTGGGGATTACAATAATTAGTTAAGTGGTTGCTTTTGATCAGTGCTGACTAAATGGACTGAATTGTAGTGGTTACTGTTAGTACTATAACTATCCCAATGTCACTCATTCACACTGATTCAACTCCCTGATCTACTGAGCCAAGATAATTTCTCATCACAGTGGATCACCTTTCATTGAAAGGAGGAGCACGAAATTATGTCTATGGGCAAGCAGTTAATCTTGAAATCCTGTAAAATGATGCAAAACCCAGAATCTTGTTCTACAGCTATCAATGTGAATGTGCTTTGTATAAAGTGGGTGCAAAGGAATGCTGAAATAAAGACACAGGTTATAATCCAACAGGTTTATTCAGAAGCACCAGCTTTTGGAGCCCTGCTCCTTCATCAGGTGGTTGAAGGAGCAGTGCTCCAAAAACTAGTGCTTCCAAGTAAACCTGTTGGACACTAATCTGGTGTTGCATGATTTTTAACTTTGTTCACCCTAGTCCAACATCGGCACCGCCAAATCAAAGACAAAATAGTGTGGGTGCTGGAAATCTGAAACACGCACAGAAACTGCTACAGAAACTCAGCAGGTCTGGCAGCATCTGTGGAGAAAGAGAGAGAGAGTTAACGTTTCAGGTCCAGTGACCCTTCTTCAAAACCTGCATATTAAGATATTAACTCTGGTCGTCCACATACACTATTAAACCGCCTGAGTTTCTTCTGTTTTTGTTTCAGATCTTCAGTATCTGCAGTTCTTTGTTTTATTTCACTTGAAATTGCTCACTTTCTCCACATAATAAGTCATTGAATAGTAGCAGTACATACCTCGACTTATATTGGTATTGCTAACAAAGAACCTGACTTCCATAGGATTCTTTGTCGTATGTTTGCTTTGGAATCTTTTTGGATTCCACAAAAGAGAGAAAAATTGGAGAAAAACCTTCCAGTTACATGCTATGGACACAAGCCCTTGTGTGAACTAACGTGAACATTAAGAATGAAAATTATGAACAGGAAGTTCTTTCTTTACAATGGTCTGCAACAGTGTAATTGTCAATTCCAAAAATGCACGCAAATAGGAAAACATCCACTGTAAATATTAAGGCAAAAAAAATGCTGTTGTCAGCTGAAAAGTTTTAAAATTCATATTAAAATGTCAACATGTAGAACAACACTGCTCAAAGGACAGCATTTCATATTTTTATTAAATGGATTTAAAATCATAACAAAAAGAATGTTGAAATTCCAACAGCAAAATTAACCTGTAAGATTGCAAGAAAATGTACAGCTTTTCAGTTGTCAGCTGGTAGCAGATTTCGCTATTTTAAACACAACTCTCATCAGCATGAAAATCGCCGATTCGATTCTTTGAACATCACACTGAGTTAGCTAACATGAGTCCATCTTGGGGGCTCCTAGTGATTCTCATATCCCTAGGCCAGGCAAAGTCCTGTCTAGATCCCTGTTCCTGATGACGACCAGTGACCTCCGCCAGAAACTGTTCTTAGATGAGACCAATAAAATAGGGCAGTGAGGGTGGATTTGGGAAGGGTTACAACCGTGTTAGTAGTGACAATCATCTCAGGATAATCAAAGTAGGAACTTTAATATAACACTCTAAACATGGGTGGAAGATGGCTTTACATGCAGTCAGAAAGAGAGGGTAAAGGCAGTGTGTAACACCAGTACTCCAACCTCCACATTTCTGCGGGGGGGCAGAAGGATTGAGGAGATTATCCTGTCAATTTGTTTCATCGAGTGGGTAAAACTGGTGAGGTGGACTGGAGCTTCGCTGTGAAAACAGGGTGGCTGTTTTCACTGTTGGAAAACCAGTAAGTTCGTTGGTAGCTAGCGAACATGAAAAAACTGAATGTTTGCAGAGCTTGGGATGTGACGATATCATGGTTACGATATGGCCCCGAGGCCATCCATCCAAACGCAACAGTGTGAGTCGGTAAATTGGAATCAATAGAAACCTCTGGGCTTTCTGGCAACTTTCCACCTGTAACCTATCCAATAGGGTTGGTTCTCAATGTTTTTGAAGCAACTGAGTCAACCACTCAATTGTACTAACAACTCACTTTGATCTTAGAACGTGCTGTTATCACCTGCACTAACAAGTTTCTTTATTTCGTTGGGTGACCTAGGGACCACAGTAATTGAAATATTATTTTAAAAGACTGCAATGGTGGAATTGCTGTATCCCTGTTTTGTTGGTCTACCTTGATTATTTTGTTTCCAATTCAGGAATACACCCGATCTTACTGCTGCCGCAAGTGAGGAAGGAAGGAGTACATTTGCATTGCAATCTGTCTGTTCAGCTCCAGCACTGCAGCAAGAATCCCAATCTTTACACGTGCAATAGACACCAGCCAAACATCAACATGAAGCCTGTCACAAGTGATGGTCCCATTTGCAAGCTTCCGTTGCACAAATCTGTGGCACAGCAAATCGTTCTGAAGGTCACGCTGTTTCCATTAATCATTTTTGTAAAGACCTGGCCGCACAAAGAGGAAGCTATGCACCCTTTAATATAAAAGGTGTACTTGGCTGAGAAGAGAGAAACAGAAAATTACAGAAGTTCACATGATAGTAGATTGTGGATTAGCACGATTTAGAAACATCCCTACACAGATGAGACAAATCTATTCACCGCCAGCTTCCACACATAGAACCCTTGGATCACCTCCATTTAGCAGGAAGGATATGCCCAGAATAAATAGTGCTCCTGACCTCCCCAACTTGTCTTGGGCAAACCAACAGCTCAGTGTTGGGTCAGAAATATTGGCCACTATCTGATGATCGTGACAGAAGAAAGTAGACTTTCCAATTGCTTTACTTAGCACATATTTGTGGATAAGGAAAACATGTTCAGAACACTGCCATTAACTTAGAATTAACAGCACAGTAAATAGGCCATTCAGCCCCAATGAGGCTGCTGGCTGAACTCAAACGAAGCAAGATTACAGCAGGGAACTAGGAGCACTCAATCAGGCATGTGCAAATGGGCTGACTCTTGCTTTGGGTGATGGGCAAATCAGGCTTCCTGTTTGTCCTATACCCACTGTAGCATCCTCCCAGACATGGCCACATGGGATCTCAGTATGCCATTTAACACCTCAAGATGCTAAGATTTACACTGTGGAGATTCTTAGGCCACTTTCTTGACAAATTTCTCTGCACATTTAATCAGTTTGATCTGGGTTTTGAGAAATTGGTCTGCACTCCCAGCTGCGTTGTTCCTACTTACGGAAGGAGCCAACTTGTTTGTAACACTGTTCAGTCTCATTGCATTTTATAGATTCCAAGGGGTCCACGGTAGACCGTAAGTATTTTTTGTAGCACATTAGGGCTGAAGCTGTTTAGTGAAAACACAAAAGACACATCAGTGAACTTTACTGCCAAGACAGTAAGGCCCAACTATTAAATCCTTGGTGATAAAATCTCAACAGAATTAATTTAGATTTAAATTACATTAGAGGAGTGAATGGTGTCTTGATTTTGTCACTGGACAAGTAAATCCAAAGTTCCAGGCTAATGCTCTTGGAACATGACTTTACATGACAGATGGTGCAATCTGGAATTTGAAGCTAGATTAAATGAATTCATTGATAGTTGTTGTAAAAGCCCACCTGGATCACTAGTGTTCTTTGGGGAAGGAAATCTGCTGTCCCTACTAGGTCTGGATTCCAGACTCACAGTAATGTGGCTGACTCTGAACTGCCCTTTGAAATGGCCGAGTTGTATCAAGTTGTTGAAAAGCCTATGGAGGGGAAGAAATCAATTGACCATTGGCATCGCCCTGGGCATTGTAAAGAAAAAGGTAAAGCCCTCCTCACTATTGTCTCGGAACTCGAAGTAATATTGGGAGAGCTATCTCACAGCCTAGTTAATCATCCTGCCTAACATAGTTATACACTCAGAAATATACCTTCCACACAATGTCCCAGACAACATCAACAATGGGTATGGACTGGTGGTACAGAGCCAACAGAGATAGGGGCAAAGTGCTATACTGTTTAACAACACTTGGGAGAAGCAAAGGGTGGCAAGGGCACAGCATTTACTCTGGATAGAGGATTTCCACATCCATCACCAAGAGTAATTCAGCAACACCACCACTGACCAAACTGGTCAAGTCTTAAAGATCCATATGCTGCTACCATATGGATCTGTGGCAGGTGGTGATGGAACCAAGAGGGAAAAACACATTTCATCTCATTGTCATCAATCCACTGGCTGCAGATGCATCTGTCCATGGTAGTATCAGTAGAAGTGACCACCACACAGTCCTCACGGAGATGAAGTCTCCCCTTCACATTGAGCATTGGGTTGTGTGACACTATCAAAGGCTGAATGGGATCAATTTTAATCATATCTAAAAACTCAAGACTTGGCATCCATGAGGCACTGTGTGTCATCAACAGCAGCAGAATCATACTCCAACAATCTGCAATCTCATAGTCTGGCATAGCCCTCACGCAGGGAGCCAGGAGATCATCTGTGATTCAATGGAGAGGGCAGCAGGATATGCAACAAGTAGCAGTAAGTTTGCAGATGACACCAAAATTGGAGGTACAGCGGACAGTGAAGAAAGTTACCTCAGAGTACACGGGATCTTGATCAGATGGGACAATGGGCCAAGGAATGGCAAATGGAGCTTAATTTAGATCAATGTGAGGTGCTGCATTTTGGAAAAGCAAATCAGGGAAGGATTTATACACTTAATGGTAAGGTCCTAGAAAGTGTTGCTAAACAAAGAGACCTTGGAGTGCAGGCTCAAAGGTCCTTGAAAGTGGAGTCGCAAGTAGATAGGATTGTTGAAGGAGGTGTTTGGTATGCTTTCCTTTATTGATCAGAGCACTGAGTATAGGATTTGGGAGGTCATGTTGCAGCTGTACAGGACATTGGTTCGGCCACTTTTGGAACATTGTGTGCAATTCTAGTCTCCTTCCTGAAGGAAAGGTGTTGTGAAACTTGAAAGGGTTCAGAAAAGATTCATAAGGATGTTGCCAAGGTGTAGGGTTGAGCTATAGGGAGAGCCTGAATAAACTGGGGCTGTTTTCCTGGAGCGTCAAAGTCTGAGGGGAGACCTTATAGAAGTTTATAAAATCATGAGTGGCATGGATCAGGTAAGTAGACAAGGATTTTCCCCTGGGGGAATCCAGAACTAGAGGTCATAGGTTTAGGGTAAGAGGGGAAAGATATAAAAGGGACCTAAGGTGCAACTTTTTCACGCAGAGGGTGGTGCATGTATAGAATGAGCTGCCAAAGGAAGTGGTACAATGACAACATTTAAAAGGCATCTGGATGGGTACATGAAGAGGAAGAGTTTAGAGGGATATGGCCAAGTGTTGGCAAATGGGACTAGATTAATTTAGGATATCTGGTTGGCATGGACGAACTGGACCAAAGGGTCGGTTTCTGTGCTGTACATCTCTATGACTCAATGATACCTGGCATAACTCAAATTGAGGTTTAACCTGGTGAAGCTACCAAACAAGACTACTTACATGACAAGTCCTGCAAGCATTGTGCCATTGTCAGAATTACTCAGCAATTCCATAATCAACAGCTTTGTAGTCCTGCTACATTCAGTTGTGGATGGTTCTGGACAATTAAACAACCTACTGCAGGAGGGGATCCATTCTCAATGTGACCATGGCTCATAACACCATTGCACAACCTCACAAACTGACACAAAACACAGGTTTAATGCTGTCCACGCTGACAGGGCACAGCAGAGTGCTGTTGAGGATGGGCTACCACTACTTGGACCAGGTTTGGGTGGGTGATGGTGTCACAGTCTAGTGATGACAGTCTAGTAAAGTTTGGACAGAGTGTGTCATACCATCATGGCATGCTGCACTCTGCACGATTGCAGCAATGAAGCGATGTGCTTGGTGCAGATGGAATGGGAACAGTCTTCAGAACAGGAAGAAGATGTCATTGTTTATGACACAGTTCAGTTACAATGGGTGCTACAAGCAAAAACTTTACTTATGCTCACTTACAAGAGATGAGACCTGGGTCCAGCAGACTGTAAAATTGTAGAGTGTAAAATACTCTGGTTATGACAGTGAAATCTTATTTGCATTTTCAAGGCCTCTATTAGTTTTGATTATGTTCCCTTTTGTTTGTTGTAAAGAAAGGCTCCTGTCTGTATTTGAGGAGAAAGTGAGGTCTGCAGATGCTGGAGATCAGAGATGGAAATGTGTTGCTGGAAAAGCGCAGCAGGTCAGGCAGCATCTAGGGAACAGGAGAATCGACGTTTCAGGCATTAGCCTGAAGAAGGGCTAATGCCTGAAACGTCGATTCTCCTGTTCCCTAGATGCTGCCTGACCTGCTGCGCTTTTCCAGCAACACATTTCCATCTCCTGTCTGTATTTGTCTAATTGTATGTAATGTTTCTCTGACTGGGCATTGGTAAGCTACAGTTATAAACTTAGCATTGGGAAAGGATAGCGCTTACTTAGAGGATGTTCAGGTTGGATGTGCCTATACACAGGTGGTGGGTCCACCCCAACTTATTTTTGTTTCTTGTTGGAATGCATCTATTCTGTGTACTTGAAATATCCCCTTAAATTTCCATTGACCTATCTCTTAACCTAATTTGCCAGCTCATTTTAGCTAGCCCTACTTTCTTGTCATAATTGTTGTCCTTATGTATGTTTAAAATATGAGTCGTAGACCCACTCTTCCCTCCATTGAATTGAATGTAATATTTAAATCATATTGTGATCACTGTTTCATAGAACAGACAACATAGAACAATACAGTGCAGAACAGGCCCTTCGGGCCTCAATGTTGCGCTGACCTGTGAACTATTCTCAGCTCGTCCCCCTACACTATCCCATCATCATCCATGTGCTTATTCAAGGATTGTTTAAATCTCCCTATGTGGCTGAGTTGACTACATTGGCAGGTATGGCATTCCACATCCTTACCACTCTCTGCGTAAAGAACCTGCCTCTGACATCTGTCTTAAATCTATCATCCCTCAATTTGTAGTTATGCCCCCTCGTACACACTGACGTCATCATCCTAGGAAAAAGACTTTCACTGTCTACCCTATCTAATCCTCTGATCATCTTGTATGTCTCTATCAAATCCCCCTTAGCCTTCTTCTTTCCAATGAGAACAGACCCAAGTCTCTCAGCCTTTCCTCAGAAGACCTTCCCTCCAGACCAGGCAGCATCCTGGTAAATCTCCTCTGCGCCATTTCCAATACTTCCACATCCTTCCCGAAATATGGCAACCAGAACTGTACACAACATTCCAAGTGTGGCCGCACTAGTGTTTTGTATAGTTGTAGCATGATATTGCGGCTCAGGAATTCAATCCCTCTACAAATGAAACCTAACACACCGTATGTCTTCTTAACAGCACTATCCACCTGGGTGGCAACTTTCAGGGATCTATGTACATGGACTCCAAGATCCCTCTGCACATCCACACTACCAAGAATCTTTCCATTGTCCTAATGCTCTGCCTTCCTGTTATTCTTCCTAAAGTACATCACCTCACATTTAGCTGCATTGAACTCCATTTGCCACCTCTCAGCCCAATTCTGCAGTTTATCTGCAACCCTGCAACCTGTAACCTTCTTCCAAACTGTCCACTATTCCACCGACTTTAGTGTCATCTGCAAATTTATTAACCCATTCACCTATGCCTGCGTCTAAGTCATTTATAAAAATGACAAACAGCAGTGGTCCCAAAACAGATCCTTGTGGCACACCACTAGTAACCGGACTCCAGGCTGAATATTTTCCATCAACCACAACTCGCTGCCTTCTTTCAGAAAGCCAGTTTCTAATCCAAACTACTAAATCACCCTCAATTACATGCCTCTGCATTTTCTCCATCAGCCTACCATGTGGAACCTTATCAAAGGCTTTACTGAAGTCCATGGATTCCTGAAGAAGGGCTTATGCCCGAAACGTCGATTCTCCTGCTCCTTGGATGCTGCCTGACCTGCTGCGCTTTTCCAGCAACACATTTTTCAGCTCTGATCTCCAGCATCTGCAGTCCTCACTTTCTCCATGTATACCACGTCAACTGTCCTACCCTCACCTACTTGCTTGGTCACCTTCTCAAAAAACTCAATGAGGTTTGTGAGGCACGACCTACCCTTGATGAAACCATGTTGACTATCTGAAATCAAATTGTTGCTTGCTAGATGATTATAAATCTTATCTCATATAATCCTTTCCAAAACTTTTCCTATTTGAACAAGGACCAACATTTGCAATCCTCCAGTCCTCTGGTACTAAACTTGTAGACAATGACGACTCAAATATCAAAGCCAAAGGCTCTGCTATCTCCTCTCTCGCTTCCCAGAGAATCCTCGGATAAATCCATCTGGCCCAGGGGACTTGTCTACTTTCACTCCTTCTAGAATTGCTAACACCTGTTCGTAACCTCCATTCTTTCTAGTCTAATATCGCGTGCCTCATTTTTCTCCTCTACAATATTCTCCTTTTCCTGAGTGAAAACCAATGAGAAATGTTCGTTTAGCACCTCTCCGATCTTCACAGGGTCCACACTCAACTTCCCACTTCTGTCTTTGACTGGTCCTATTCCTACCCTAGTCACCCTTTCATTCCTCACATACCTGTAGAAAGATTTAGGGTTCTCCTTTATTCTATTTGCTAAACACTGCTCGTGTCCTCTCTTTGCTCTTCTTAACTCTCTCTTTAAATCCTTCCTAGCTGATCTGTAACTCTCCAGCGCCTCATCTGAACCATCTTGCCTCATCAACACATAAGCCTCCTTCTTCTGCTTAACAAGAGATGCAATTTCTGTAGTAAACCACGGTTCCCTTACTTTATCACTTCCTCCCTGCCTAACAGGGACATACCTATCAAAGACACGTAATATTTATTCCTTTAACAAGCTCCACATTTCCATTGTCTAAGAAATAAGTAGGAAGGTAGGGGTGGAGCTGTGGGGCAGGTAGCTGGGAAGGCGATAGGTAGATGGAGGTGGGGGTGATATTGATAGGTTGGGGGGGTGTTTGGAGCAGATAGTTTGAAAGGAGGATGGACAGGTAGGACAGTTTAAAAGGGTGGTGCCGAATTGGAGGGTTGGATCTGGGATGAGGTGGGGGGGAGGAGAGATGAGGAAACTGGTGAAATCGACATTGATGCCTTGTGGTTGGAGGGTCCCAAGGTGGAAAATGAGGCATTCTTCCTCCAGGTGCCGAGTGGCTTGGATTTGGTGGTGGAGGCGCCACAGGACTTGCATGTCCTTGGTGGAGCTGGAAGGAGAGTTGAAGTGTTCGGCTGCAGGGCAGCGTGGTTGTTTGGTGCGTGAGTCCCAGAGATGTTCTCTGAAATGTTCTGCGAGTTGGCATCCTGTCTCCACAATGTAGACGAGAGCACATTGAGAGCAATGAACACAGTAGATGAGATATTTAGATGTGCAGGGAAATCCCTGCCAGATGTGAAAGAATCCTTTGGGGCCTTGGACAGGGGTGAGGGGGGCAGGTGTGGGCGCAGGTTTTACACCTCTTGCTGCAGCATGGGAAGGTGCCAAGAGTGGAGGGTGGGTTAGTGGGAAGTGCGGATTTAACGGGGGGGTGGGCTCTGTGGAACGCTGATCGGGGTGGAAGGGAAATACAGTACATCTCTGGTAATGGGGTCTGATTGTAGGTGGTGGAAATGGCAGAGGATAATGCATTGTATCTGGTGATTAGTGGGGTGGAAAGTGAGGACTCGGGGGGGGGGGTTCAATCCTTGTTGCAGTTGGAGGGGTGGGTTCAAGGGTGGAGGTGCAAGAAGTGGAGGAGATGCACTGGAGGGTGTTGTTGACTATGTGGGAGGGGAAATTGACGTGCTTGAAATAGGAGGCCGTCTGGGATGTCCTGGAGTGGAATTGTTCCTTCTGTGAGCAAAAATGGCAGAGGTGAAAGAATTGGGAGTAAGGGTCAGCGTTTTTACAGGAGTGGGGTGGGGCACGCGGTTGTTCCTCAGATGCTGCCTGACCTGCTGTGCTTTTCCAGCACCACACTTTTTGACAATACCAGATTAGTAAAGCTTGCTCTCTGGTCAGTTCCAAAATGTACCCTCTAAAACCTAGTCTGAAAACATTCTATGAAGTCCTAACCTAGACTAGTGTTGCTTATCTTTTTCACCTTACTGTGCTCACCCGATTTTTCCAGTCCCTGAGCACTTACATAGAGTTGTATAGCATGGAAACAGACCCTTTGGTACAACTCGTCCATGCAGACCACATATCCTCAATTTATCTCGACCCAATTACCAGCATTTGGGCCTGTTCACTCTAAATCCCTTCTATTCATGCTCAGTTTGAGTTGGTCAATGGTACAAAACAAATTCCTGGTAATGACCATCTCCAATAAGAGATCATCTAACCATCACCCCTTGATCTTCAATGACCATTGCTGAATCCTTCATTTTCAATGTCCTGGTGCTTACTATTGATTAGAAGCTGAACTAGTCTAGCCATATAAATACTGTGGTTACTGTGGTTAGTTGCTAGGAATTCAGCAGTAAATAATTCACCTCCAGACTCCACAAAGCCAGCTCAGCATCAACAAGCTACAAGTCAGGAGAAGGGTAGAATATTCCCTACTTGCAGTTTCAAAAATAGTTAAGAAACTCAAACCAATCCAGGACAAAGCATCCTGCTTGATTGACAAATCCATGCACCAACTTCAACGTTCATGAATGCCACCACCAATGCACAGCGTCATTTACAAGATGCTAGGAAAGTTCCTTCCAAACCCATGACCCAGAAGGACAAGGGCATCAGACACATGGGAATACCTGCAAGTTCCCCTCCAAGCCACTCCCATCCTGACTTGGAAATATATCACCGTTTCTTCAGTGTCACTGGGTCAAAATCCTGAAACTCCTTCCCTAACAACATTGTGGGTGTGCCTACATCTGGTAGTGGTTCAAGGAAGTGTCACCAGGGTACTTCTCCAGAGAATTAAGGATAGTCAATAAATATTAGTCTAACCAATGTCATGCACATCCTACAAATTCACAAAACAAAGTTTTAAGATTCCTAACCTGGTGCAGACATTCACTAGCAGTGAATCTGAATCAAAAGATATGTGAGTGGGATCTCTGGGACCCAAGCGGGTTTCTTAAAAGGAGAGAAACCAGAGTTAATGTTCTGAGTCTAAAATAACCTGTACAGTGTGGAAGCACAGTCATTCCAGACTTGAAATGGTTAACTCTGTTTCTCTGTCCACAGATGCTGCCAGAACTGCTACATTTTTCCAGCGCTGGGGTTTTAATTTCAGGACTCCAACATCTGTACTACTGTACATTTGTTCTGAAGGGCGGGATCAGTTTGAGTTCCTGCTCAGCAAAAGAATGTTTTTGTGTTTTTAATCATGACTTGTTCTAACGATGTTCTGGTTCTGCTGTGCAGTGTAACATTTTAGCAATTTCCTTGCCCTCTGCTAGCCTGACTGATTCTGGGAGTCATTTAAGTCTCCTTAGAGCAAAGTGGTCAGGAGTAGTGGATTGGATTCATTTGGCATTCTGTAAACACTATGATTTTGGCAAGAAAGAGGAGTTTGAGAAGATGTAGGCACATATGACTCAAGACATCTGATCCATCACTGGAGAACACAACTAGCCGAATTTGTCAGATTAGACCGAAATTTAAAGGCTCCACCTCACAAGAGCAGCTGTCCTCATGTACAAAGCACCTTTCACAGGTCTACAGTGACACTAGGCATCCCAGAGACAATAAATGACTTTTGAAATTGAGTCATTAATTGTACAAATATAGAGAGCTCGTAATCAGCAGGGTGAGCTATTATTGGAGTATGCTTAGCTGAAATAAAGCTCTCACTACAACTGTGCACTGAGACAGTTCAAAAACAGGTATTTTCTTGGATATGACAATTGTTGTTATGTAGCTCCCAATTTCAACATTTTAAAATCATAAAGAAACAAATGTAAATGATATAGCAATTTGAAGAAGGTTCTCAATTCTGAAGAAGGGTCATGAGACTCAAACTGTTGATTACAACAGGATCTTGACCAGGTGGGCCAATGGTCTGAGAAGTGGCAGATGGAGTTTAATTCAGATAAATCCGAGGTGCTGCATTTTGGGAAAGCAAATCTTAACAGGACTTATACACTTAATGGTAATGTCCTGGGGAGTGTTGCTGAACAAAGAGACCTTGGAGTGCAGGTTCATAGCTCGTTGAAAGTGGAGTCGCAGGTAGATAGGATAGTGAAGGAGGCGTTTGGTATGCTTTCCTTTATTGTTCAGAGTATTGAGTACAGGAGTTGGGAGGTCATGTTGCGGCTCTGCTCCCAGGAGGATCAGTTCCATCACAGAACTCACCAGATGGCCTCCTTCTTTAGAGACCGCAATTTCCCTTCCCACGTGGTTAAAGATGCCCTCCAACGCACCTCGTCCACATCTCGCACCTCTGCCCTCAGACCCCACCCCTCCAACCGTAACAAGGACAGAACACCCCTGGTGCTCACCTTCCACCCTACCAACCTTCGCATAAACCAAATTTAGATTACTTACAGTGTGGAAACAGGCCCTTCGGCCCAACAAGTCCACACCGACCCGCCGAAGCGTAACCCACCCATACCCCTACATTTACCCCTTTACCTAACACTACGGGCAATTTAGCATGGCCAATTCACCTGACTTGCACATCTTTGGAGTGTGGGAGGAAACCGGAGCACCCGGAGGAAACCCACGCAGACACGGGGAGAACGTGCAAACTCCACACAGTCAGTCGCCTGAGGCGGGAATTGAACCCGGGTCTCTGGCGCTGCGAGGCAGCAGTGCTAACCACTGTGCCACCGTGCCACCCACTAAATCATCCGCCGACATTTCTGCCACCTCCAAAAAGACCCCACCACCAGAGATATATTTCCCTCCCCACCCCTTTCCGCCTTCCGCAAAGACCGTTCCCTCCGTGACTACCTGGTCAGGTCCACACCCCCCTACAACCCACTCTCCCATCCTGGCACCTTCCCCTGCCACCGCAGGAACTGTAAAACCTGCGCCCACACCTCCTCCCTCACCTCCATCCAAGGCCCTAAAGGAGCCTTCCACATCCATCAAAGTTTTACCTGCACATCCACCAATATCATTTATTGTATCCGTCGCTCCTGATGCGGTCTCCTCTACATTGGGGAGACTGGGCGCCTCCTAGCAAAGCGCTTTAGGGAACATCTCTGGGACACCCGCACCAATCAACCACACCGCCCCGTGGCCCAACATTTCAACCCCCCATCCCACTCTGCCGAGGACATGGAGGTCCTGGGCCTCCTTCACCCCCGCTGCCTCACCACCAGACGCCTGGAGGAAGAACGCCTCATCTTCCGCCTCGGAACACTTCAACCCCAGGGCATCAATGTGGACTTCAACAGTTTTCCTCATTTCCCCTTCCCCCACCTCACCCTAGTTCCACACTTCCAGCTCAGCACTGTCCCCATGACTTGTCCGGACTTGTCCTACCTGCCTATCTCCTTTTCCACCTATCCACTCCACCCTCTCCTCCCTGACTTATCACCTTCATCCCCTCCCCCACTCACCTATTGTACTCTATGCTACTTTATCCCCACCCCCACCCTCCTCTAGCTTATCTCTCCACGCTTCAGGCTCTCTGCCTTTATTCCTGATGAAAGGCTTTTGCCCGAAATGTCAATTTCGCTGCTCCTTAGATGCTGCCTGAACTGTTGTGCTCTTCTAGCACCACTAATCCAGAATCTGGTTTCCAGCATCTGCAGTCATTGTTTTTACCAGGTCATTGGTTAAGCCACTGTTGGAATATTGCATGCAATTCTGGTCTCCTTCCTATCGGAAAGATGATGTGAAACTTGAAAGGGTTCAGAAAAGATTTACAAGGATGTTGCCAGGGTTGGAGGATCTGAGCTACAGGGAGAGGCTGAACAGGTTGGGGCTGTTTTCCCTGGAGCGTCGGAGGCTGAGGGGTGACCTTATAGAGGTTTACAAAATTATGAGGGGCATGGATAGGATAAATAGGCAAAGTCTTTTCCCTGGAGTCCGGGAGTCCAGAACTAGTGAGCATAGGTTTAGGGTGAGAGGGGAAAGATATAAAAGAGACCTAAGGGGCAACTTTTTCACGCAGAGGGTGGTACGTGTATGGAATGAGCTGCCAGAAGATGTGGTGGAGGCTGGTAGAATTGCAACATTTGAGAGGGATTTGGATGGGTATATGAATAGGAAGGGTTTGGAGGGATATGGGCCAGGTGCTGGCAGGTGGGACTAGATTGGGTTGGGATATTTGGTTGGCATGGACAGGTTGGACTGAAGGGTCTGTTTCCATGCTGTACATCTCTGTGACTCTATGTTAACTCTGCCTTCTCTTCACAGATGCTGCCAGACTTGCTGAGTTTCTCCAGCAAATTCTGGTTTTGTAGCAATTTGAGTTCTTTTGCTTAAAACTGGCCTTGGTTCAGGGATAAATGGGAGAGCAGCCCAGCACCTTGACCATATATCTGAATCTATTCTGACTATATATTGCCGTTCCTTCACTGTTGCTGGGTCAAAATGCTCGAATTAACCTCCGCAAGAATACATTGGGTGTTTCTAATCTCCAGGCATTGCAGCATTTCAGGAAGGCAGCTCAGCGAAGCCAGTGATGCTCTAGTAACATGTGTATTTTTAAGAAATGACTGTTTTAGCTGCTTTTAAGGAAAACAAATAAAGTTATGCATTGATTTTTACAAAAAGAACATCTTAAATTGCTTTACAGTCAAAAAAGTACTGTCAAAGTGCAGTTATAATCATAATGTGGGAAACATATAGGTAACTGTGTCAAACTGGCGAAAGTGAGGACTGCAGATGCTGGAGATCACAGTCAACATTAGAGTGGTATTGGAAAAGCACAGCAAGTCAGACAGCTTCTCAGATGCTGCCTGACCTGCTGTGCTTTTCCAACTCCCTCAAACAACAGTGATAAATGCTTAGACAATCTGTTTCAATGATGATGGCTGAAGGAAATACATTTAGTCAGAGATAAAAAAACCTGCAGATTCTGGAATCCAAAGTAGTCAGTCAGGAGGCTGGAAAAAACACAGCAAGCCAGGCTGCATCAGGAGTGTAGAAGTTTCGGGTTACACCTTCTGATGCTGCCTGGCTTGCTGTGTTCTTTCAGCCTCCTGCCTGTCTAATTCAGCAGGTAGAAGCAGAGTTGAAAAACAGGTTGGACAAAAAGAGAAAACACATACACATATGTTTCACAGGAATAACAAAATGGTTTCTTTACTTAAACAAATTGCAATTATTTCTTACCTATAACAAAATAGGAACCTAAAGACGCAAATAATAGAAGATGCTTCATTTTTATGCTTGGTGATTGAAGTGATATAACACTTTGGCAAAAGAAGTCATAATTCAGTTCCAAATCAAACCTGTAAAATATTTTAAATATGAAGGACATAGAATTATTTCTTCCCTTTAATATTACTTTGACGTCCGAGAAGAAGCATTTCTGGTTACTGTTAATTCAGTTGGTTAATTCTTGTCTAAACTTTGCAATACAACAGCCTCCATTTGACTCACAATGGAAAATTGTTGGCATTTGACTGCCATTTATTGCTGACTCTGAGTTAGGTTTAACTCTGCAGCCTCTTAGACTGCTTCAGGAAGCAGTTGGTGATCATAGTGGAATGGGCTTGGAATTATGTTTAGGCATCACCCTGTTTAGGATGATGTTTCCTTCACTGAAAAACATCAGTTCTGGTTAGGTTTTTACAACAATCGTTTATAGTGCTTGTTATCATCATGTTACTTTAATTCACTCATGGGATGTGGGCATTACTAACTGGGCCAGCATTTACTGCCATTCCCTAGTTGCCCCTTGTGAAGGTGGTGGTGAGCTGCCTTTTTTGTAACACGGCAGTCCATGTACAAGGATATTGCCAGGGTTGGAGGATTTGAGCTATAGGGAGAGGTTGAATTGGCTGGGGTTGCTTTCCCTGAAGTGTCGGAGGCTGAGGGGTGACCTTGTAGAAGATTGTAAAATCATGAGGGGCATGGATAGGGTAAATAGATAAGGTCTTTTCCTGGGGTGGAGGAGTGCAGAACTAGAGGGCATAGGTTTAGGGTGAGAGGGAAAGATATAAAAGAGACCTAAGGGGCAACTTTTTCACGCAGAGGGTGGCATGTGTATGGAATGAGCTGCCAGAGGAAGTGGTGGAGGCTGGTACAATTACAACATTTAAAAGGCATTTGGATGGATATATGAATAGGAAAGGTTTGGAGGGATATGGGCCAGGTGCTGGCAGGTGGGACGAGATTGGGTTGGGATATCTGGTCGACATGGATGAGTTGGACCAAAGGGTCTGTTTCCGCTGTACATCTCTATGACTCTATGTGCTGTAGGTTGACCCATAATGCTCTTAGGGAGGGAAGTCCAGGATTTTGACGCAGTAACAGTGAAAGACTGGTGATATATTCCCAAGTCAGGATGGTGAGTGTCTTGGAGAGGAATTTGCAGGGGGTGGTGTTTCCATGTATCTGCTGCCCTTATCTTTTTATTTTTTGTCTGAAGGTTTGGAAGGTGCTGTCAGCACAACATCGTGGGCTGAAGGACCTGTTCTGTGCTGTACTGTTCTATTACTCTATTACTATTACTAAGGAGCCTTGGTGAATTCCTGCAGTGCATCCTATAGATGGTGTACACTACAGCTACTGAGCATCAGAGATGGGAGGGGATGTTTGTGGATGCGGTGATAATCAAGAGGGATGCTTTGGCTTGGATGGTGTCAATCTTCTTGAGTATTGTTGGAGTTGCACCCAGCCAGGCAAGTGGGGAGTAAATCCATCAAACCGACTGTGTCTTATAGACATTCAGGCTCCGAGTACCTGGGAGCTGAGTGTCTGCAGAATTCCTTACCTCTTATCTGCTCTTTAGCCACTATTTATATGGCGAATGTTGTTCAGTTTCTGGTGAATGGTAATCCCAAGTCATCAATAGTGGGGAACTTCAGTAATATCAATGAATGTCAAGGGACG
The DNA here is from genome assembly GCF_037043375.1 of Chiloscyllium plagiosum. Classification (NCBI taxonomy): domain Eukaryota; kingdom Metazoa; phylum Chordata; class Chondrichthyes; order Orectolobiformes; family Hemiscylliidae; genus Chiloscyllium; species Chiloscyllium plagiosum. Next base: position 5,411,092 of record NW_028270173.1, on the reverse strand, counting down.
TTCGTTAGATTCTCTCTCACTTCATAAAGGACATTAAGGATGGATTTTTGTGACAATCGTTTCATGGTTATCATTAGACTTTTAATGTCAGATTTTTATTGAAGTCAAATTTCACCACCTGCTGTGGTAGGATTCAAATCTAGATCCCCAGATTACTCCTTCATTAGACAATCACCTCAGGCGAGTAGATTATTTCCAAAAAACTGACTTCAAAAGATCAAAGACTTGAATTCATGGATTAGTTCTGGATTTACTAGTCCAGTTGTAACAAACCATATATTAAAATGGTATACTGTATACCATATCAATGCAGATTATGTCAAACATAAATGCATATATTTAGCTATGATAAACATCTCCCTATTACACTAACATATAAAAACTGACACCTAGCTACAGAGGCGAATATCCGAACGTAAAAGCTTAGTCCAAGAGATAGGTTTTAAGATGCATCCTGAAAGAGATTTGTCAGAGAGGCAAAGTTATTGAGAGAGCTTTAGATGGCTGGAGGCATAGTCACCAGTGATGGAACAGCAGAAATAAAGGACATGCATGGAAGCAATGTGCAGATACCTTATCGGGCAGCCAGTTGGAAGGAGATTATAGAGAGACAAGGGAGAAGTTGAAAAGTGGTGCTTGCGCTGGTTTTCCCACCAATAGATTGACTGCTTGCAGAAACTGCTGGATGTGCTCAGAAAGGTTAGGCAGGATCTTTGCAGAGCATTTGGGGGCCATGGGCTATCGAGATAGGATAAGAGGGAACACATTAAGAATAATTTGGCCTTTGCAAACGGGACTGGATGTGTTGGAGGGGAGGATGTAGTTGATAGCACCAGCCAAATTGCTCAGCACCACACATCTCTCAAAGATGAGAAATGATGGCATTGAAACGGCGATCTATTGTCAAACCCCACCAGTTTCATGTTATACAGGTAGCACTGCCCACAATGGACCAACTCATTTGCTTTGTGTTGCCTGTCCACCACTACTGTTGAAACTGAAGAGACTTGCTGGGTCACAACATTTGGCAGTTCAGAGTCAGCCACGTCACTTCAAGACATTACAGCAGCTGCTGGAATTTGAACTCAGTGAATCAAATCTGGGATTTAAAGCTGGTCTCCGTGATGGTAACCATGGAACTATCAGTTATTGCTGTGAAAACCCACGGTTTACTCACGGGAAGGAAATCTGCTGTCCTTACCCGGTCTTATCCACGTATAACTCCAGACTCACAGAAATGTGGCTGACTCTTTGGAAGGGCCTAGGCAAACAAAAAAATCAGGGCAATTCGAGAAGGTCCAGCCTGGCTGTATTTAAATCCCTCAAAGAAAAGGGGAGGGGGCTATGAGGGTAAATGTCACTCTCCCTAATGTAAAGTTGAAAATCATAATCCTTCCAGCAAATTTGTGTCGTGGTGATAGGAGGTTTACTGCTGGGTTAACCCTCATTCTTTGGAGTGGGGGAGGTGGAATGAGACATTGCTGGGTTTACATTGTCTCTCTCGACAGACGGGCGGAAAGGGACATTGCTTGCTTTACCTTTCCTCTCTGGACTGGGGTGGTGGGGGGGCAGGGGTTGGATGGGCCCATTGCTGGGTTTACATATTGTCTCTGGATCAGGAGGGGGACATTGCTAGGTTTACCTTCTCTCTCTCTGGACCCAAGGGGGGAAATGGGAATGGTTTACCTTCTCTCTGTCTCTCTCTGGACTGGGGGCACAATGGGGATGTTGTTAGGATAACCTTCTCCCTCTCTGAACTTGGGGGAGGATGGAGACAATGCTGTGTTTATCTCCTCTCTCTGGACTGGGGAGGGGGGGGCAAGGGAAGGGGACATTGCTGGGTTTACCTTTTCTCTCTCTGGACTGGGAGTGTAATGGGGACATTGCTGGGTTTATCGACATGAAAGATATAGAATGTAGGGAAATAGATGGTGACATCTTGAAAAATGTCCATATTATAGAAGAGGAAGTGCTTGTTGTCTTGAAACATATAAAAAGTGGATGGATCCCCAGGACCTGATCAAGTGTACCCTAGAACTTTGTGGGAAGCTAGGGAAGTGTTTGCTGGGCCCCTTGCAGTGATATTTTTATCATCGATAGTCACAGGTGAGGTGCCGGAAGAGTGGAGGTTGGCTAACATAGTGCCACTGTTTACGAAGAGTGGTAAGGACATGCCAGGGAACTATAGACCAGTGAGTCTGAAATGGTGGTGGGCAAGTTGTTGGAGGGAATCCTGAGGGACAGGATGTACAGGTATTTGGAAAGACAATGACTGATGAGTGATAGTCAACATGGCTTTGTGTGTGGAAAATCATGTCTTACAAACTTGATTGAGGTTTTTGAAGAAATAACAAAGAGGATTAATGAGGGCAGAGCGGTGGACAGGATCTATATGGACTTCAGTAAGGCGTTCGACAAGGTTCCCCACGGCAGACTGGTTAGCAAGGTTAGATCTCATGGAATATAGGGAAAACTAGCCATATGGATACAGAACTGGCTCAAAGGTAGAAGACAGAAGGTGGTGGTGGAGGGTTGTTTTTCAGACTGGAGGCCTGTGACCAGTGGAGTGCCACAAAGATCGGTGCTGGGTCCACTACTTTTTGTCATTTATATGAATGATTTGGATGTGAGAATAAGAAGTATAGTTAGTAAGTTTGCAGATGACACCAAAGTTGGAGATGTAGTGAGGGGGAAACTAGAGACTGTAAGAATCATGAAGTTAGTATTAATAAGGGGAAGAGTAGGCAGAGAGCAGATGAATGCAAAAGAACTGGTGGCCTGAAGTGCATATACTTTAATGCAAGGAGTATAGTGGGTGAGGCAGATGAACTTAGGGCTTGGATTGGTGCCTGGGAGTATGACGTTATTAAAATCACAGAGTTTTGGTTGAAGGAAGGATATGAGTGGCAACTAAATGTTCCAGGATATAGATGCTTCAGACAGGACAGGGAGGGAAGTAAAAGGGTGGGGAGGAGTTGCATTGCTGGTCAGGGATGCTATTACGGCTGTGCTAAAGGAGGACACTACGGAGGGCTTGAGTAGTGAGGCATTATGGGTGGAGCTGAGAAATAAGAAATAAGCAGTTATGTTGTTGGGGCTGAACTACAGGCCTCCCAACAGCGAGCATGAGGTAGAAGAACAAATAGGTAAACAGATTATGGAAAGATGTAGATGCAACAGGGTGGTGGTGATGGGAGATTTTAATTTTCCCAATATTGACTGGGACACACTTAGTGTCAGAGGTCTGGATCAGGCAAAATTTGTAAGAAGCGTCCAAGAGAGTTTTCTAGAGTAGTATGTCAATAGTCTGACGAGGGAAGGGGCCATACTGGATCTGGTGTTGAGGAATGAGCTCGGCCAGGTGGTAGAAGTTGCGGTGAGGATTTCTTTGGGAACAGTGACCACGGTTCTGTAAGTTTTAAAATACTCGTAGATAAAGATGAGAATGGTCCTAAGGGAAGAGTACTAAACTGGGCCAAGACCAATTATATCAACATTAGGCAGGAGCTGGGAAATGTGGATTGGGGCAGCTATTGGAAGGGAAGTCCACATTTAATATGTGGGATGTTTTCAAAGATAGGTTAAAGATGGTGCAGGATAGGCATATCCCGTTGAAGGCAAAGGATAGGAAAGGCAAGATGACAGGAGAAAACGTATGATTGGCAAGAGAAAAAGGGAAGCGTACATAAGAACAGAATGGGCCCTGGAGGAATATCAGGAGAGTAGGATCAGTCTTAAACGAGGAATCCAGCAGGCTAAAAGGGTTCATGAAATAGCTTTAGCGAGCAGAATTAAGGAGAATCCCAAAGCCTTTTATTCTTATGTAAGAAGCAAGTGGGTAACTAGAGAAAGGATTGGTCCACTAAAGGATAAGGAAGAAACGCTGTGTGTCAAACCTGAGAGAATGGGTGAGATTCTGAATGATTACCTTGCACCAGTGTTCACTGAGGAAAGGGACATGATGAATGTTGAGATTAGAGATAGACACTTGATTACTCTGGATCACGCTGATGTAAGCAGAGAAGATGTGTTGGGTAGGCTAGAATGTATTAAAGTGGACAACTCCCCAGGACCGGATGGGATCTACTCCAGGTTGCTGAGGGAGGCGAGAAAGAAAATAGCTGGGGCCCTGACAGATATCTTTGTGGCATCCTTAAACACAGGTGAGGTGCCAGAAGACTGGAGGGTTGCTCATGTTGTCCCCCATACAACAAGGGGTAGAAAGGATATTCCAGATAACTACAGACCAGTGAGCCTGACGTCAATGATGGATATCAAACCTACAGCGCAGCGAGCAAACCTACACCCGAAACCTCAACCTGAGCTACAAACCTTGAAATTACCTTCTCCCTCTCTGGACTGGGTGGTGGATGGGGTCATTGCTGCGTTTACCTTCTCTCGCTCGCGTATGGGGAGTGGATGGGGACATTTTTGGGTTTACCTTTTCTCTCTGGACTGGTGGATGGATGAGGACATTGCTGGGTTTACCTTCTCCCTCAGGATGGTGGGGGGGGGGGGGGGGGGGGGGGAATGGGTTGGATGGGAACATTGCTGGGTTTACCTTCTCTCTCTGGACTGGGGGGTGGATGGGGACATTGCTGGGTTTACCTTCTCTCTCTGGACTGGGAGGGTGGATGGGGACATTGCTGGGTTTACCTTCTCTCTCTCTGGACTGGGGGGTGGATGGGGACATTGCTGGGTTTACCTTCTCTCTCTGGACTGGGGAATGGATGGGGACATTGCTGGGTTTACCTTCTCTCTCTGGACTTGGGGGGGTGAATGGGGACATTGCTGGGTTTACCTTCTCTCTCTGGTCTGGGGAATGGATGGGGACATTGCTGGGTTTACCTTCTCTCTCTGGACTTGGGGGGGTGAATGGGGACATTGCTGGGTTTACCTACTCTCTCTGGACTGGGGGGGGTGGATGGGGACATTGCTGGGTTTACCTTCTCCCTCAGGACTGAGGGTTGGTTGGGGCCATTACTGGGTTTACCTTCTCTCTCTGGACTGGGGGAGGGGTGAATGGGGACATTTCTGGGTTTACCTTCTCTCTCTAGACTGGGGGAGGGGTGAATGGGGACATTTCTGGGTTTATCTTCTCTCTCTGGACTGGGGGGGTGACTGGGGACTTTGCTGGGTTGACTCACTCTCTCTGGACTGGGGGGGGGGGGGGGGTGAATGGGGACATTTCTGGGTTTACCTTCTCTCTCTCGACTGGGGGGTGGATGGGGCCATTGCTGGGTTTACCTTCTCTCTCTGGACTGGGGGGTGGATGGGGCCATTGCTGGGTTTACCTTCTCTCTCTGGACTGGGGGTTGGTTGGATCCATTGCTGGGTTTACCTTCTCTCTCTCTGGACTACGGGGGTGGATGGGGACATTGCTGGGTTTACCTTCTCTCTCTGGACTGGGGGGTGGATGGGGTCATTGCTGGGTTTACCTTCTCTCTCTGGACTGGGGGGTGGATGGGGTCATTGCTGGGTTTACCTTCTCTCTCTGGACTGGGAGGGTGAATGGAGACATTGCTGGGTTTACCTTCTCTCTCTCTGGACTACGGGGTGGATGGGGACGTTGCTGGGTTTACCTTCTCTCTCTGGACTGGGGGGTGGATGGGGTCATTGCTGGGTTTACCTTCTCTCTCTGGACTGGGGAATGGATGGGGACATTGCTGGGTTTACCTTCTCTCTCTGGACTTGGGGGGGTGAATGGGGACATTGCTGGGTTTACCTTCTCTCTCTGGTCTGGGGAATGGATGGGGACATTGCTGGGTTTACCTTCTCTCTCTGGACTTGGGGGGGTGAATGGGGACATTGCTGGGTTTACCTACTCTCTCTGGACTGGGGGGTGGATGGGAACATTGCTGGGTTTACCTTCTCTCTCTGGACTGGGAGGGTGAATGGAGACATTGCTGGGTTTACCTTCTCTCTCTCTGGACTACGGGGTGGATGGGGACATTGCTGGGTTTACCTTGTCTCTCTGGACTGGGGGGTGGATGGGGTCATTGCTGGGTTTACCTTCTCTCTCTGGACTGGGGAATGGATGGCGACATTGCTGGGTTTACCTTCTCTCTCTCTCTGAACTACGGGGTGGATGGGGACATTGCTGGGTTTACCTTCTCTCTCTGGACTGGGGGGTGGATGGGGACATTGCTGGGTTTACCTTCTCACTCTCTGGACTGGGGAATGGATGGGGACATTGCTGGGTTTACCTTCTCCCTCAGGACTGAGGGTTGGTTGGGGCCATTACTGGGTTTACCTTCTCTCTCTGGACTGGGGGAGGGGTGAAAGGGGACATTTTTGGGTTTACCTTCTCTCTCTGGACTGGGGGGGTGACTGGGGACTTTGCTGGGTTGACCTACTCTCTCTGGACGGGGGTGGGGGGGTGGGGGGGGAAAGAGGACTTTGCTGGGTTTACCTTCTCTCTCTGGACTAGGGAGGGGGTGAATGGGGACATTGCTGGGATTACCTTCTCTCTCTCTGGACTGGGGGGGGCGGATGGGGACATTGCTGGGTTTACCTTCTCTCTCTCTGGACTGGCAGGGTGGATGGGAACATTGATGGGTTTACCTTCTCTCTCTGGACTGGGGGGGGGGGGCGGATGGGGACATTGCTGGGTTTACCTTCTCTCTCTGGACTGGGGGGGGGGGGGCGGATGGGGACATTGCTGGGTTTACCTTCTCTCTCTGGACTGGGGGGGGGGGGTGGATGGGGACATGGCTGGGATTACCTTCTCTCTCTGGACTGGGGGGGGGGGAGGTGGATGTGGACATGGCTGGGATTACCTTCTCTCTCTGGACACGGGGGGGTTGGTGGATGGGGACTTTGCTGGGTTTACCTTCTCTCTCTGGACTGGGGGGGAGGTGGATGGGGACATTGCTGGGTTTACCATCTCTCTCTGGACTGGGGGGGGTGAATGGGGACATTGCTGGGTTTACCTTCTCTCTCTGGACTGGGGGGGTGAATGGGGACATTGCTGGGTTTACCTTCTCTCTCTGGACTGGGGGGGTGAATGGGGACATTGCTGGGTTTACCTTCTCTCTCTGGACTGGGGGGGGTGGATGGGGTCATTGCTGGGTTTACCTTCTCAATCTGGACTTGGGGGATGAATGGGGACATTGCTGTGTTTACCTTCTCTCTCTGGACTTGGGAGGGTGAATGGGGACATTGCTGGGTTTACCTTCTCTCTCTGGACTGGGAGGGTGAATGGGGACTTTGCTGGGTTTACCTTCTCTCTCTGGACTGGGTGGGGGGGGGGTGAATGGGGTCCTATCTGGGTTAACCTTCTCTCTCTGGACTGGGGGGGTGAATGGGGACATTGCTGGGTTTACCTTCTCTCTCTGGACTGGGGGGTGGATGGGGCCATTGCTGGGTTTACCTTCTCTCTCTGGACTGGGGGGTGGATGGGGACATTGCTGTGTTTACCTTCTCTCTCTGGACTGGGGGTGAGGGTGGATGGGGACATTGCTGGGTTTACCTTCTCTCTCTGGACTGGGAGGGTGAATGGGGACATTGCTGGGTTTACCTTCTCTCTCTCTGGACTGGGGGGGGGGGTGGATGGGGACTTTGCTGGGTTTACCTTCTCTCTCTGGACTGGGGGGTGGATGGGGACATTGCTGGGTGTACCTTCTCTCTCTGGACTGTGGGGGTGAATTGGGACATTGCTGGGATTACCTTCTCTCTCTGGACTGGGGGGGGGGGGAGTGGATGGGGACATTGCTGGGTTTACCTTCTCTCTCTGGACTGGGGGGGTGAATGGGGACATTGCTGGGTTTACCTTCTCTCTCTGGACTGGGAGGGTGAATGGGGACATTGCTGGGTTTACCTTCTCTCTCTCTGGACTGGGGGGTGGATGGGGACATTGCTGGGTTTACCTTCTCTCTCTGGACTGGGGGGTGGATGGGGACATTGCTGGGTTTACCTTCTCTCTCTGGACTGGGAGGGTGGATGGGGACATTGCTGGGTTTACCTTCTCTCTCTCTGGACTGGGGGGTGGATGGGGACATTGCTGGGTTTACCTTCTCTCTCTGGACTGGGGAATGGATGGGGACATTGCTGGGTTTACCTTCTCTCTCTGGACTTGGGGGGGTGAATGGGGACATTGCTGGGTTTACCTTCTCTCTCTGGTCTGGGGAATGGATGGGGACATTGCTGGGTTTACCTTCTCTCTCTGGACTTGGGGGGGTGAATGGGGACATTGCTGGGTTTACCTACTCTCTCTGGACTGGGGGGGGTGGATGGGGACATTGCTGGGTTTACCTTCTCCCTCAGGACTGAGGGTTGGTTGGGGCCATTACTGGGTTTACCTTCTCTCTCTGGACTGGGGGAGGGGTGAATGGGGACATTTCTGGGTTTACCTTCTCTCTCTAGACTGGGGGAGGGGTGAATGGGGACATTTCTGGGTTTATCTTCTCTCTCTGGACTGGGGGGGTGACTGGGGACTTTGCTGGGTTGACTCACTCTCTCTGGACTGGGGGGGGGGGGGTGAATGGGGACATTTCTGGGTTTACCTTCTCTCTCTCGACTGGGGGGTGGATGGGGCCATTGCTGGGTTTACCTTCTCTCTCTGGACTGGGGGGTGGATGGGGCCATTGCTGGGTTTACCTTCTCTCTCTGGACTGGGGGTTGGTTGGATCCATTGCTGGGTTTACCTTCTCTCTCTCTGGACTACGGGGGTGGATGGGGACATTGCTGGGTTTACCTTCTCTCTCTGGACTGGGGGGTGGATGGGGTCATTGCTGGGTTTACCTTCTCTCTTTGGACTGGGGGGTGGATGGGGTCATTGCTGGGTTTACCTTCTCTCTCTGGACTAGGAGGGTGAATGGAGACATTGCTGGGTTTACCTTCTCTCTCTCTGGACTACGGGGTGGATGGGGACATTGCTGGGTTTACCTTCTCTCTCTGGACTGGGGGGTGGATGGGGTCATTGCTGGGTTTACCTTCTCTCTCTGGACTGGGGGGTGGATGGGGTCATTGCTGGGTTTACCTTCTCTCTCTGGACTGGGAGGGTGAATGGAGACATTGCTGGTTTTACCTTCTCTCTCTCTGGACTACGGGGTGGATGGGGACATTGCTGGGTTTACCTTCTCTCTCTGGACTGGGGGGGGGGGGGGGTGGATGGGGACATTGCTGGGTTTACCTTGTCTCTCTGGACTGGGGGGTGGATGGGGTCATTGCTGGGTTTACCTTCTCTCTCTGGACTGGGGGGTGGATGGGGTCATTGCTGGGTTTACCTTCTCTCTCTGGACTGGGGGGTGGATGGGGTCATTGCTGGGTTTACCTTCTCTCTCTGGACTGGGAGGGTGAATGGAGACATTGCTGGGTTTACCTTCTCTCTCTCTGGACTACGGGGTGGATGGGGACATTGCTGGGTTTACCTTCTCTCTCTGGACTGGGGGGGGGGGTGGATGGGGACATTGCTGGGTTTACCTTGTCTCTCTGGACTGGGGGGTGGATGGGGTCATTGCTGGGTTTACCTTCTCTCTCTGGACTGGGGAATGGATGGCGACATTGCTGGGTTTACCTTCTCTCTCTCTCTGAACTACGGGGTGGATGGGGACATTGCTGGGTTTACCTTCTCTCTCTGGACTGGGGGGTGGATGGGGACATTGCTGGGTTTACCTTCTCACTCTCTGGACTGGGGAATGGATGGGGACATTGCTGGGTTTACCTTCTCCCTCAGGACTGAGGGTTGGTTGGGGCCATTACTGGGTTTACCTTCTCTCTCTGGACTGGGGGAGGGGTGAAAGGGGACATTTTTGGGTTTACCTTCTCTCTCTGGACTGGGGGGGTGACTGGGGACTTTGCTGGGTTGACCTACTCTCTCTGGACGGGGGTGGGGGGGTGGGGGGGGAAAGAGGACTTTGCTGGGTTTACCTTCTCTCTCTGGACTAGGGAGGGGGTGAATGGGGACATTGCTGGGATTACCTTCGCTCTCTCTGGACTGGGGAGGGCGGATGGGGACATTGCTGGGTTTACCTTCTCTCTCTCTGGACTGGCAGGGTGGATGGGAACATTGATGGGTTTACCTTCTCTCTCTGGACTGGGGGGGGGGCGGATGGGGACATTGCTGGGTTTACCTTCTCTCTCTGGACTGGGGGGGGGGGGGGCGGATGGGGACATTGCTGGGTTTACCTTCTCTCTCTGGACTGGGGGGGGGGTGGATGGGGACATGGCTGGGATTACCTTCTCTCTCTGGACTGGGGGGGGGGGGAGGTGGATGGGGACATGGCTGGGATTACCTTCTCTCTCTGGACACGGGGGGGGGGGTGGTGGATGGGGACTTTGCTGGGTTTACCTTCTCTCTCTGGACTGGGGGGGAGGTGGATGGGGACATTGCTGGGTTTACCATCTCTCTCTGGACTGGGGGGGGTGAATGGGGACATTGCTGGGTTTACCTTCTCTCTCTGGACTGGGGGGGTGAATGGGGACATTGCTGGGTTTACCTTCTCTCTCTGGACTGGGGGGGTGAATGGGGACATTGCTGGGTTTACCTTCTCTCTCTGGACTGGGGGGGGTGGATGGGGTCATTGCTGGGTTTACCTTCTCAATCTGGACTTGGGGGATGAATGGGGACATTGCTGTGTTTACCTTCTCTCTCTGGACTTGGGAGGGTGAATGGGGACATTGCTGGGTTTACCTTCTCTCTCTGGACTGGGAGGGTGAATGGGGACTTTGCTGGGTTTACCTTCTCTCTCTGGACTGGGTGGGGGGGGTGAATGGGGTCCTATCTGGGTTAACCTTCTCTCTCTGGACTGGGGGGGTGAATGGGGACATTGCTGGGTTTACCTTCTCTCTCTGGACTGGGGGGTGGATGGGGCCATTGCTGGGTTTACCTTCTCTCTCTGGACTGGGGGGTGGATGGGGACATTGCTGTGTTTACCTTCTCTCTCTGGACTGGGGGTGAGGGTGGATGGGGACATTGCTGGGTTTACCTTCTCTCTCTCTGGACTGGCGGGGGGGGGGTGGATGGGGACTTTGCTGGGTTTACCTTCTCTCTCTGGACTGGGAGGGTGAATGGGGACATTGCTGGGTTTACCTTCTCTCTCTCTGGACTGGGGGGGGGGGGTGGATGGGGACTTTGCTGGGTTTACTTTCTCTCTCTGGACTGGGGGGTGGATGGGGACATTGCTGGGTGTACCTTCTCTCTCTGGACTGTGGGGGTGAATTGGGACATTGCTGGGATTACCTTCTCTCTCTGGACTGGGGGGGGGGGAGTGGATGGGGACATTGCTGGGTTTACCTTCTCTCTCTGGACTGGGGGGGTGAATGGGGACATTGCTGGGTTTACCTTCTCTCTCTGGACTGGGAGGGTGAATGGGGACATTGCTGGGTTTACCTTCTCTCTCTCTGGACTGGGGGGTGGATGGGGACATTGCTGGGTTTACCTTCTCTCTCTGGACTGGGAGGGTGAATGGGGACATTGATGGGTTTACCTTCTCTCTCTCTGGACTGGGATGTGGATGGGGCCATTGCTGGGTTTACCTTCTCTCTCTGGACTGGGAGGGTGAATGGGGACATTGCTGGGTTTACCTTCTCTCTCTGGACTAGCGGGTGGATGGGGCCATTGCTGGGATTACCTTCTCTCTCTGGACTGGCGGGGGGGGTGAATGGGGACATTGCTGGGTTTACCTTCTCTCTCTGGACTGGGGGGGGGTGAATGGGGACATTGCTTGGTTTACCTTCTCTCTCTGGACTGGGGGGGGTGGATGGGACATTGCTGAGTTTACCTTCTCTCTCTGGACTGGGGGGGTGAATGGGGACATTGCTGGGTTTACCTTCTCTCTCTGGACTTGGGGGGGGGGAAGGGGACATTGCGGTGTTTACCTTCTCTCTCTGGACTGGGAGGGTGAATGGGGACATTGCTGGGTTTACCTTCTCTCTCTGGACTGGGGGGATGAATGGGGACATTGCTGGGTTTACCTTCTCTCTCTGGACTTGGGAGGGTGAATGGGGACATTGCTGGGTTTACCTTCTCTCTCTGGACTGGGAGGGTGAATGGGGACTTTGCTGGGTTTACCTTCTCTCTCTGGACTGTGTGGGGCGGGGTGAATGGGGACATTGCTGGGTTTACCTTCTCTCTCTGGACTGGGGGGTGGATGGGGCCATTGCTGGGTTTACCTTCTGTCTCTGGACTGGGGGGTGGATGGGGACATTGCTGTGTTTACCTTCTGTCTCTGGAATGGGGGGGGAGGGTGGATGGAGACATTGCTGGGTTTACCTTCTCTCTCTGGACTGGGAGGGTGAATGGAGACATTGCTGGGTTTATCTTCTCTCTCTCTGGACTGGGGGGGGGTGGATGGGGACTTTGCTGGGTTTACCTTCTCTCTCTGGACTGGGGGGGGGGTGGATGGGGACTTTGCTGGGTTTACCTTCTCTCTCTGGACTGGGGGGGGTGAATGAGGACAATGCTGTGTTTACTTTCTCTCTCTGGACTGGGGGGACGAATGGGGACATTGCTGTGTTTACCTTCTCTCTCTGGACTTGGGAGGGTGAATGGGGACATTGCTGGGTTTACCTTCTCTCTCTGGACTAGGAGGGTGAATGGGGACTTTGCTGGGTTTACCTTCTCTCTCTGGACTGGGTGGGGGGGGGGGTGAATGGGGACATATCTGGGTTTACCTTCTCTCTCTGGACTGGGGGGGTGAATGGGGACATTGCTGGGTTTACCTTCTCTCTCTGGACTGGGGGGTGGATGGGGCCATTGCCGGGTTTACCTTCTCTCTCTGGACTGGGGGGTGGCTGGGGACATTGCTGTGTTTACCTTCTCTCTCTGGACTTGGGGGGGATGGTGGATGTGGACATTGCTGGGTTTACCTTCTCTCTCTGGACTGGGGGGGTGAATGGGGACATTGCTGGGTTTACCTTCTCTCTCTGGACTGGGAGGGTGAATGGGGACATTGCTGGGTTTACCTTCTCTCTCTCTGGACTGGTGGGTGGATGGGGACATTGCTGGGTTTACCTTCTCTCTCTGGACTAGGAGGGTGAATGGGACATTGATGGGTTTACCTTCTCTCTCTCTGGACTGGGATGTGGATGGGGCCATTGCTGGGTTTACCTTCTCTCTCTGGACTGGGTGGGGGGGCGTGAATGGGGACATATCTGGGTTTACCTTCTCTCTCTGGACTGGGGGGGTGAATGGGAACATTGCTTGGTTTACCTTCTCTCTCTGGACTGGGGGGGTGGATGGGGACATTGCTGAGTTTACCTTCTCTCTCTGGACTGGGAGGGTGAATGGGGACATTGCTTGGTTTACCTTCTCTCTCTGGACTGGGGGGGTGGATGGGGACATTGCTGAGTTTACCTTCTCTCTCTGGACTGGGAGGGTGAATGGGGACATTGCTGGGTTTACCTTCTCTCTCTCTGGACTGGGGGGGGGTGAATGGGGACATTGCTGGGTTTACCTTCTCTCTCTGGACTGGGGGGGTGAATGGGGACATTGCTGGGTTTACCTTCTCTCTCTCTGGACTGGGGGGTGGATGGGGACATTGCTGGGTTTACCTTCTCTCTCTCTGGACTGGGGGGTGGATGGGGACATTGCTGGGTTTACCTTTTCTCTCTGGACTGGGAGGGTGAATGGGGACATTGCTGGGTTAACCTTCTCTCTCTGGACTGGGGGGTGGATGGGGACATTGCTGGGATTACCTTCTCTCTCTGGACTGGGGGGGGGGGTGGATGGGGACATTGCTGGGTTTACCTTCTCTCTCTGGACTGGGGGGGGTGGATGGGAACATTGCTGGGTTTACCTTCTCCCTCTGGACTGGGGGGGGAGGGGTGAATGGGGACATTGCTGGGTTTACATTCTCTCTCTGGACTGGGGGGTGGATGGGGTCATTGCTGGGTTTACCTTCTCTCTTTGGACTGGGGGGTGGATGGGGTCATTGCTGGGTTTACCTTCTCTCTCTGGACTAGGAGGGTGAATGGAGACATTGCTGGGTTTACCTTCTCTCTCTCTGGACTACGGGGTGGATGGGGACATTGCTGGGTTTACCTTCTCTCTCTGGACTGGGGGGTGGATGGGGTCATTGCTGGGTTTACCTTCTCTCTCTGGACTGGGGGGTGGATGGGGTCATTGCTGGGTTTACCTTCTCTCTCTGGACTGGGAGGGTGAATGGAGACATTGCTGGTTTTACCTTCTCTCTCTCTGGACTACGGGGTGGATGGGGACATTGCTGGGTTTACCTTCTCTCTCTGGACTGGGGGGGGGGGGGGGTGGATGGGGACATTGCTGGGTTTACCTTGTCTCTCTGGACTGGGGGGTGGATGGGGTCATTGCTGGGTTTACCTTCTCTCTCTGGACTGGGGGGTGGATGGGGTCATTGCTGGGTTTACCTTCTCTCTCTGGACTGGGGGGTGGATGGGGTCATTGCTGGGTTTACCTTCTCTCTCTGGACTGGGAGGGTGAATGGAGACATTGCTGGGTTTACCTTCTCTCTCTCTGGACTACGGGGTGGATGGGGACATTGCTGGGTTTACCTTCTCTCTCTGGACTGGGGGGGGGGGTGGATGGGGACATTGCTGGGTTTACCTTGTCTCTCTGGACTGGGGGGTGGATGGGGTCATTGCTGGGTTTACCTTCTCTCTCTGGACTGGGGAATGGATGGCGACATTGCTGGGTTTACCTTCTCTCTCTCTCTGAACTACGGGGTGGATGGGGACATTGCTGGGTTTACCTTCTCTCTCTGGACTGGGGGGTGGATGGGGACATTGCTGGGTTTACCTTCTCACTCTCTGGACTGGGGAATGGATGGGGACATTGCTGGGTTTACCTTCTCCCTCAGGACTGAGGGTTGGTTGGGGCCATTACTGGGTTTACCTTCTCTCTCTGGACTGGGGGAGGGGTGAAAGGGGACATTTTTGGGTTTACCTTCTCTCTCTGGACTGGGGGGGTGACTGGGGACTTTGCTGGGTTGACCTACTCTCTCTGGACGGGGGTGGGGGGGTGGGGGGGGAAAGAGGACTTTGCTGGGTTTACCTTCTCTCTCTGGACTAGGGAGGGGGTGAATGGGGACATTGCTGGGATTACCTTCGCTCTCTCTGGACTGGGGAGGGCGGATGGGGACATTGCTGGGTTTACCTTCTCTCTCTCTGGACTGGCAGGGTGGATGGGAACATTGATGGGTTTACCTTCTCTCTCTGGACTGGGGGGGGGCGGATGGGGACATTGCTGGGTTTACCTTCTCTCTCTGGACTGGGGGGGGGGGGGGCGGATGGGGACATTGCTGGGTTTACCTTCTCTCTCTGGACTGGGGGGGGGGTGGATGGGGACATGGCTGGGATTACCTTCTCTCTCTGGACTGGGGGGGGGGGGAGGTGGATGGGGACATGGCTGGGATTACCTTCTCTCTCTGGACACGGGGGGGGGGGTGGTGGATGGGGACTTTGCTGGGTTTACCTTCTCTCTCTGGACTGGGGGGGAGGTGGATGGGGACATTGCTGGGTTTACCATCTCTCTCTGGACTGGGGGGGGTGAATGGGGACATTGCTGGGTTTACCTTCTCTCTCTGGACTGGGGGGGTGAATGGGGACATTGCTGGGTTTACCTTCTCTCTCTGGACTGGGGGGGTGAATGGGGACATTGCTGGGTTTACCTTCTCTCTCTGGACTGGGGGGGGTGGATGGGGTCATTGCTGGGTTTACCTTCTCAATCTGGACTTGGGGGATGAATGGGGACATTGCTGTGTTTACCTTCTCTCTCTGGACTTGGGAGGGTGAATGGGGACATTGCTGGGTTTACCTTCTCTCTCTGGACTGGGAGGGTGAATGGGGACTTTGCTGGGTTTACCTTCTCTCTCTGGACTGGGTGGGGGGGGTGAATGGGGTCCTATCTGGGTTAACCTTCTCTCTCTGGACTGGGGGGGTGAATGGGGACATTGCTGGGTTTACCTTCTCTCTCTGGACTGGGGGGTGGATGGGGCCATTGCTGGGTTTACCTTCTCTCTCTGGACTGGGGGGTGGATGGGGACATTGCTGTGTTTACCTTCTCTCTCTGGACTGGGGGTGAGGGTGGATGGGGACATTGCTGGGTTTACCTTCTCTCTCTCTGGACTGGCGGGGGGGGGGTGGATGGGGACTTTGCTGGGTTTACCTTCTCTCTCTGGACTGGGAGGGTGAATGGGGACATTGCTGGGTTTACCTTCTCTCTCTCTGGACTGGGGGGGGGGGGTGGATGGGGACTTTGCTGGGTTTACTTTCTCTCTCTGGACTGGGGGGTGGATGGGGACATTGCTGGGTGTACCTTCTCTCTCTGGACTGTGGGGGTGAATTGGGACATTGCTGGGATTACCTTCTCTCTCTGGACTGGGGGGGGGGGAGTGGATGGGGACATTGCTGGGTTTACCTTCTCTCTCTGGACTGGGGGGGTGAATGGGGACATTGCTGGGTTTACCTTCTCTCTCTGGACTGGGAGGGTGAATGGGGACATTGCTGGGTTTACCTTCTCTCTCTCTGGACTGGGGGGTGGATGGGGACATTGCTGGGTTTACCTTCTCTCTCTGGACTGGGAGGGTGAATGGGGACATTGATGGGTTTACCTTCTCTCTCTCTGGACTGGGATGTGGATGGGGCCATTGCTGGGTTTACCTTCTCTCTCTGGACTGGGAGGGTGAATGGGGACATTGCTGGGTTTACCTTCTCTCTCTGGACTAGCGGGTGGATGGGGCCATTGCTGGGATTACCTTCTCTCTCTGGACTGGCGGGGGGGGTGAATGGGGACATTGCTGGGTTTACCTTCTCTCTCTGGACTGGGGGGGGGTGAATGGGGACATTGCTTGGTTTACCTTCTCTCTCTGGACTGGGGGGGGTGGATGGGACATTGCTGAGTTTACCTTCTCTCTCTGGACTGGGGGGGTGAATGGGGACATTGCTGGGTTTACCTTCTCTCTCTGGACTTGGGGGGGGGGAAGGGGACATTGCGGTGTTTACCTTCTCTCTCTGGACTGGGAGGGTGAATGGGGACATTGCTGGGTTTACCTTCTCTCTCTGGACTGGGGGGATGAATGGGGACATTGCTGGGTTTACCTTCTCTCTCTGGACTTGGGAGGGTGAATGGGGACATTGCTGGGTTTACCTTCTCTCTCTGGACTGGGAGGGTGAATGGGGACTTTGCTGGGTTTACCTTCTCTCTCTGGACTGTGTGGGGCGGGGTGAATGGGGACATTGCTGGGTTTACCTTCTCTCTCTGGACTGGGGGGTGGATGGGGCCATTGCTGGGTTTACCTTCTGTCTCTGGACTGGGGGGTGGATGGGGACATTGCTGTGTTTACCTTCTGTCTCTGGAATGGGGGGGGAGGGTGGATGGAGACATTGCTGGGTTTACCTTCTCTCTCTGGACTGGGAGGGTGAATGGAGACATTGCTGGGTTTATCTTCTCTCTCTCTGGACTGGGGGGGGGTGGATGGGGACTTTGCTGGGTTTACCTTCTCTCTCTGGACTGGGGGGGGGGTGGATGGGGACTTTGCTGGGTTTACCTTCTCTCTCTGGACTGGGGGGGGTGAATGAGGACAATGCTGTGTTTACTTTCTCTCTCTGGACTGGGGGGACGAATGGGGACATTGCTGTGTTTACCTTCTCTCTCTGGACTTGGGAGGGTGAATGGGGACATTGCTGGGTTTACCTTCTCTCTCTGGACTAGGAGGGTGAATGGGGACTTTGCTGGGTTTACCTTCTCTCTCTGGACTGGGTGGGGGGGGGGGTGAATGGGGACATATCTGGGTTTACCTTCTCTCTCTGGACTGGGGGGGTGAATGGGGACATTGCTGGGTTTACCTTCTCTCTCTGGACTGGGGGGTGGATGGGGCCATTGCCGGGTTTACCTTCTCTCTCTGGACTGGGGGGTGGCTGGGGACATTGCTGTGTTTACCTTCTCTCTCTGGACTTGGGGGGGATGGTGGATGTGGACATTGCTGGGTTTACCTTCTCTCTCTGGACTGGGGGGGTGAATGGGGACATTGCTGGGTTTACCTTCTCTCTCTGGACTGGGAGGGTGAATGGGGACATTGCTGGGTTTACCTTCTCTCTCTCTGGACTGGTGGGTGGATGGGGACATTGCTGGGTTTACCTTCTCTCTCTGGACTAGGAGGGTGAATGGGACATTGATGGGTTTACCTTCTCTCTCTCTGGACTGGGATGTGGATGGGGCCATTGCTGGGTTTACCTTCTCTCTCTGGACTGGGTGGGGGGGCGTGAATGGGGACATATCTGGGTTTACCTTCTCTCTCTGGACTGGGGGGGTGAATGGGAACATTGCTTGGTTTACCTTCTCTCTCTGGACTGGGGGGGTGGATGGGGACATTGCTGAGTTTACCTTCTCTCTCTGGACTGGGAGGGTGAATGGGGACATTGCTTGGTTTACCTTCTCTCTCTGGACTGGGGGGGTGGATGGGGACATTGCTGAGTTTACCTTCTCTCTCTGGACTGGGAGGGTGAATGGGGACATTGCTGGGTTTACCTTCTCTCTCTCTGGACTGGGGGGGGGTGAATGGGGACATTGCTGGGTTTACCTTCTCTCTCTGGACTGGGGGGGTGAATGGGGACATTGCTGGGTTTACCTTCTCTCTCTCTGGACTGGGGGGTGGATGGGGACATTGCTGGGTTTACCTTCTCTCTCTCTGGACTGGGGGGTGGATGGGGACATTGCTGGGTTTACCTTTTCTCTCTGGACTGGGAGGGTGAATGGGGACATTGCTGGGTTAACCTTCTCTCTCTGGACTGGGGGGTGGATGGGGACATTGCTGGGATTACCTTCTCTCTCTGGACTGGGGGGGGGGGTGGATGGGGACATTGCTGGGTTTACCTTCTCTCTCTGGACTGGGGGGGGTGGATGGGAACATTGCTGGGTTTACCTTCTCCCTCTGGACTGGGGGGGGAGGGGTGAATGGGGACATTGCTGGGTTTACATTCTCTCTCTGGACTGGGGGGTGGATGGGGACATTGCTGGGTTTACCATCTCTCTCTGGACTGGGGGGTGGATGGGGTCATTGCTGGGTTTACCTTCTCTCTCTGGAATGGGGTTGGATGGGGACATTGCTGGGTTTACCTTCTCTCTCTGGACTTGGGGGGTTGAATGGGGACATTGCTGGGTTTACCTTCTCTCTCTGGACTGGGGGGGGGAGGTGGATGGGGTCATTGCTGGGTTAACCTTCTCTCTCTGGACTTGGGGGGGTGAATGGGGACATTGCTGGGTTTACCTTCTCTCTCTGGACTTGGGGTGGTGAATGGGGACATTGCTGGGTTTACCTTCTCTCTCTGGACTGGGAGGGTGAATGGGGACATTGCTGGGTTTACCTTCTCTCTCTGGACTAGGGGGTGGATGGGGCCATTGCAGGGTTTACCTTCTCTCTCTGGACTGGAGGATGAATGGGGACATTGCTGGGTTTACCTTCTCTCTCTGGACTGGAGGATGAATGGGGACATTGCTGGGTTTACCTTCTCTCTCTGGACTGGGAGGGTGGATGGGGGCATTGCTGGGTTTACCTTCTCTCTCTGGACTGGGAGGGTGAATGGGGACATTGCTGGGTTTACCTTCTCTCTCTGGTCTGGGGGGTGGAAGGGGACATTGCTGGGTTTACCTTCTCTCTCTGGACTTGGGGGGTGGATGGGGCCATTGCTGGGTTTACCTTCTCTCTCTGGACTGGGAGGGTGGATGGGGCCATTGCTGGGTTTACCTTCTCTCTCTGGACTGGGGGGGATGGATGGGGACATTGCTGGGTTTACCTTCTCTCTCTCTGGACTGGGATGTGGATGGGGCCATTGCTGGGTTTACCTTCTCTCTCTGGACTGGGAGGGTGAATGGGGACATTGCTGGGTTTACCTTCTCTCTCTGGACTAGGGGGTGGATGGAGCCATTGCTGGGTTTACCTTCTCTCTCTGGACTGGGGGGGTGAATGGGGACATTGCTGGGTTTACCTTCTCTCTCTGGACTGGGGGGGTGAATGGGGACATTGCTTGGTTTACCTTCTTTCTCTTGACTGGGGGGGGTGGATGGGGACATTGCTGAGTTTACCTTCTCTCTCTGGATTGGGAGGGTGAATGGGGACATTGCTGGGTTTACCTTCTCTCTCTCTGGACTGGGGGGGTGAATGGGGACATTGCTGGGTTTACCTTCTCTCTCTGGACTGGGGGGGTGAATGGGGACATTGCTGGGTTTACCTTCTCTCTCTGGACTGGGGGGGGTGGATGGGGACATTGCTGAGTTTACCTTCTCTCTCTGGACTGGGAGGGTGAATGGGGACATTGCTGGGTTTACCTTCTCTCTCTCTGGACTGGGGGGTGGATGGGGACATTGCTGGGTTTACCTTCTCTCTCTGGACTGGGAGGGTGAATGGGGACATTGCTAGGTTTACCTTCTCTCTCTGGACTGGGGGGTGGATGGGGACATTGCTGGGATTACCTTCTCTCTCTGGACTGGGGGGGGTGAATGGGGACATTGCTGGGTTTACCTTCTCTCTCTGGACTGGGGGGGGTGGATGGGAACATTGCTGGGTTTACCTTCTCTCTCTGGACTGGGGGGGTGAATGGGGACATTGCTGGGTTTACCTTCTCTCTCTGGACTGGAGGATGAATGGGGACATTGCTGGGTTTACCTTCTCTCTCTCTGGACTGGGGGGGGGGTGAATGGGGACATTGCTGGGTTTACATTCTCTCTCTGGACTGGGGGGTGGATGGGGACATTGCTGGGTTTACCATCTCTCTCTGGACTGGGGGGTGGATGGGGACATTGCTGGGGTTACCTTCTCTCTCTGGACTGGGGGGTGGATGGGGACATTGCTGGGTTTACCTTCTCTCTCTGGACTTGGGGAGGTGAATGGGGACATTGCTGAGTTTACCTTCTCTCTCTCTGGACTGGGGGGTGGATGGGGACATTGCTGGGTTTACCTTCTCTCTCTGGACTGGGAGGGTGAATGGGGACATTGCTGGGTTTACCTTCTCTCTCTGGACTGGGGCGGGGGGTGGATGGGAACATTGCTGGGTTTACCTTCTCTCTCTGGACTTGGGGGGTGAATGGGGACATTGCTGGGTTTACCTTCTCTCTCTGGACTGGGGGGGTGGATGGGGACATTGCTGGGTTTACCTTCTCTCTCTGGACTGGGGGGGGTGGATGGGAACATTGCTGGGTTTACCTTCTCTCTCTGGACTGGGGGGGTGGGGACATTGCTGGGTTTACCTTCTCTCTCTGGACTGGGGGGTGGATGGGGACATTGCTGGGATTACCTTCTCTCTCTCTGGACTGGGGGTGGATGGGGACATTGCTGTGTATACCTTCTCTCTCTGGACTGGGGGGTGGATGGGGACATTGCTGGGTTTACCTTATCTCTCTGGACTGGGGGGGTGAATGGGGACATTGCTGGGTTTACCTTCTCTCTCTGGACTGGGGGGGGTGAATGGGGACATTGCTGGGTTTACCTTCTCTCTCTCTGGACTGGGGGGGTGGATGGAGACATTGCTGGGTTTACCTTCTCTCTCTGGACTGGGGGGTGGATGGATGGGGACATTGCTGGGTTTACCTTCTCTCTCTGGACTGGGGGGGGTGGATGGGAACATTGCTGGGTTTACCTTCTCTCTCTGGACTGGGGGGGTGAATGGGGACATTGCTGGGTTTACCTTCTCTCTCTGGACTGGGCGGGGGGTGGATGGGGACATTGCTGGGTTTACCTTCTCTCTCTGGACTGGGGGGTGGGGACATTGCTGGGTTTACCTTCTCTCTCTGGACTGGGAGGGTGAATGGGGACATTGCTGGGTTTACCTTCTCTCTCTGGACTGGGAGGGTGGATGGGGACATTGCTGGGTTTACCTTCTCTCTCTGGACTGGGGGTGGATGGGGACATTGCTGGGTTTACCTTCTCTCTCTGGACTGGGGGGGTGGGGACATTGCTGGGTTTACCTTCTCTCTCTGGACTGGGAGGGTGGATGGGGACATTGCTGGGTTTACCTTCTCTCTCTGGACTGGGGGGGTGAATGGGGACATTGCTGTGTTTACCTTCTCTCTCTCTGGACTGGGGGGGTGAATGGGGACATTGCTGGGTTTACCTTCTCTCTCTGGACTGGGGGGATGAATGGGGACATTGCTGGGTTTACCTTCTCTCTCTGGACTGGGGGGGTGAATGGGGACATTGCTGTGTTTACCTTCTCTCTCTCTGGACTGGGGGGGTGAATGGGGACATTGCTGGGTTTACCTTCTCTCTCTGGACTGGGGGGGTGGGGACATTGCTGGGATTACCTTCTCTCTCTGGACTGGGGGGGTGGATGGGGACATTGCTGGGTTTACCTTCTCTCTCTCTGGTCTGTGGGGGTGGATGGGGCCATTGCTGGGTTTACCTTCTCTCTCTCTGGACTGGGGGGGTGGATGGGGACATTGCTGGGTTTACCTTCTCTCTCTGGACTGGGAGGGTGGATGGGGACATTGCTGGGTTTACCTTCTCTCTCTCTGGACTGGGGGGGTGGATGGGGACATTGCTGGGTTTACCTTCTCTCTCTGGACTGGGGGGGTGGGGACATTGCTGGGTTTACCTTCTCTCTCTGGACTGGGGGGGTGAATGGGGACATTGCTGTGTTTACCTTCTCTCTCTCTGGACTGGGAGGGTGGATGGGGACATTGCTGGGTTTACCTTCTCTCTCTGGACTGGGAGGGTGGATGGGGACATTGCTGGGTTTACCTTCTCTCTCTGGACTTGGGGGGGTGAATGGGGACATTGCTGGGTTTACCTTCTCTCTCTGGACTTGGGGGGGTGAATGGGGACATTGCTGGGTTTACCTTCTCTCTCTGGACTGGGGGGGTGGGGACATTGCTGGGATTACCTTCTCTCTCTGGACTGGGGGGGTGGATGGGGACATTGCTGGGTTTACCTTCTCTCTCTCTGGTCTGTGGGGGTGGATGGGGCCATTGCTGGGTTTACCTTCTCTCTCTCTGGACTGGGGGGGTGGATGGGGACATTGCTGTGTTTACCTTCTCTCTCTGGACTGGGCGGGGGGTGAATGGGGACATTGCTGGGTTTACCTTCTCTCTCTGGACTGGGGGGGTGAATGGAGACATTGCTGGGTTTACCTTCTCTCTCTGGACTGGGGGGTGAATGGAGACATTGCTGGGTTTACCTTCTCTCTCTGGACTTGGGGGGGTGAATGGGGACATTGCTGGGTTTACCTTCTCTCTCTGGACTGGGGGGTGGGGACATTGCTGGGTTTACCTTCTCTCTCTGGACTGGGGGGATGAATGAGGACATTGCTGGGTTTACCTTCTCTCTCTGGACTGGGGGGGTGGATGGGGACATTGCTGGGTTTACCTTCTCTCTCTGGACTGGGGGGATGAATGAGGACATTGCTGGGTTTACCTTCTCTCTCTGGTCTGGGGGGTGGATGGGGACATTGCTGGGTTTACCATCTCTCTCTGGACTGGGGGGGTGAATGGGGACATTGCTGGGTTTACCTTCTCTCTCTGGACTGTGGGGTGGATGGGGACATTGCTGGGTTTACCTTCTCTCTCTGGACTGGGGGGGTGGATGGGGACATTGCTGGGTTTACCTTCTCTCTCTGGACTGGGGGGTGGATGGGGACATTGCTGGGTTTACCTTCTCTCTCTCTCTCTCTTGTCCTGAGGGACGATGGCGGCGAATCGACCGTTGGTCAACAAGCACGAGGACCGAAACGGCGGGAAATTAAATCCGTCCAATGGCACCCGGACTCTGGGAGCACGTGGGAAAGTGTGCGCGAGTCGCGTGGTCCGGGAAGGTGGCCCTGAGGCCACCGCGACGCGAACTCTCCCCGCCCCCACCACCAATGGCCGGAGCCGCTGCAAGCACGTGCCCGGCGCATCGTCGCCACCGTGGGAGGTAGTCACGTGGGTCTGTGGTGGTGGCACTGGAAGCGGTGGCACAGTCTCGACGCCCTCACTTGGTCGCTGCTCGCCATGTGCAGATACCACGTGACAGAGGGGCGCGGTCGCATTCGGGTCAAAGCGCGTGACATCAGGGAGTGGGGCCGCCCCTTTCCTCGGGATTTCCTCCCGAGCAGGCGGCGCGCGTGCAGAAAGTGGCGGGCACGTGACCGCTCGCCAACGGTCGTTGGGGCGGGGCCAGAGGAAGGAGAGAGGGACTGCGAAAATCCCCAAGGGAGGTAAGGAGACTTCCCCAATATATAACCACATGGCCAGGGGGGAGTGTGATAATCCCCAATATATAACCACATGGCCAGGGAGGAGAGTGATAATCCCCAATATATAACCACATGGCCAGGGGGGAGTGTGATAATCCCCAATATATAACCACATGGCCAGGGGGGAGTGTGATAATCCCCAATATATAACCACATGGCCAGGGGGGAGTGTGATAATCCCCAATATATAACCACATGGCCAGGGGGGAGTGTGATAATCCCCAATATATAACCACATGGCCAGGGAGGAGAGTGATAATCCCCAATATATAACCACATGGCCAGGGGGGAGTGTGATAATCCCCAATATATAACCACATGGCCAGGGGGGAGTGTGATAATCCCCAATATATAACCACATGGCCAGGGGGGAGTGTGATAATCCCCAATATATAACCACATGGCCAGGGCAGAGTGTGATAATCCCCAATATATAACCACATGGCCAGGGGGGAGTGTGATAATCCCCAATATATAACCACATGGCCAGGGGGGAGTGTGATAATCCCCAATATCTAACCACATGGCCAGGGGGGAGTGTGATAATCCCCAATATATAACCACATGGCCAGGGGGGAGTGTGATAATCCCCAATATATAACCACATGGCCAGGGGGGAGTGTGATAATCCCCAATATATAACAACATGGCCGGGGGGGAGTGTGATAATCCCCAATATATAACCACATGGCCAGGGGGGAGTGTGATAATCCCCAATATATAACCACATGGCCAGGGGGAGTGTGATAATCCCCAATATATAACAACATGGCCAGGGGGGAGTGTGATAATCCCCAATATATAACCACATGGCCAGGGGGGAGTGTGATAATCCCCAATATATAACAACATGGCCAGGGGGGAGTGTGATAATCCCCAATATATAACCACATGGCCAGGGAGGAGTGTGATAATCCCCAATATATAACCACATGGCCAGGGGGGAGTGTGATAATCCCCAATATATAACCACATGGCCAGGGGGGAGTGTGATAATCCCCAATATATAACCACATGGCCAGGGGGGAGTGTGATAATCCCCAATATATAACCACATGGCCAGGGGGGAGTGTGATAATCCCCAATATATAACCACATGGCCAGGGGGGAGTGTGATAATCCCCAATATATAACCACATGGCCAGGGAGGAGAGTGATAATCCCCAGTATATAACCACATGGCCAGGGGGGAGTGTGATAATCCCCAATATATAACCACATGGCCAGGGGGGAGTGTGATAATCCCCAATATATAACCACATGGCCAGGGTGGAGTGTGATAATCCCCAATATATAACCACATGGCCAGGGCGGAGTGTGATAATCCCCAATATATAACCACATGGCCCGGGCGGAGTGTGATAATCCCCAATATATAACCACATGGCCAGGGGGGAGTGTGATAATCCCCAATATATAACCACATGGCCAGGGGGGAGTGTGATAATCCCCAATATATAACCACATGGCCAAGGGGGAGTGTGATAATCCCCAATATATAACCACATGGCCAGGGGGGAGTGTGATAATCCCCAATATATAACAACATGGTCAGGGGGGAGTGTGATAATCCCCAATATATAACCACATGGCCGGGGGGAGTGTGATAATCCCCAATATATAACCACATGGCCAGGGGGGAGTGTGATAATCCCCAATATATAACCACATGGCCAGGGGGGAGTGTGATAATCCCCAATATATAACAACATGGTCAGGGGGGAGTGTGATAATCCCCAATATATAACCACATGGCCGGGGGGAGTGTGATAATCCCCAATATATAACCACATGGCCAGGGGGGAGTGTGATAATCCCCAATATATAACCACATGGCCAGGGGGGAGTGTGATAATCCCCAATATATAACCACATGGCCAGGGGGGAGTGTGATAATCCCCAATATATAACCACATGGCCAGGGGGGAGTGTGATAATCCCCAATATATAACCACATGGCCAGGGGGGAGTGTGATAATCCCCAATATATAACCACATGGTCAGGGGGGAGTGTGATAATCCCCAATATATAACCACATGGTCAGGGGGGAGTGTGATAATCCCCAATATATAACCACATGGCCAGGGGGAGTGTGATAATCCCCAATATATAACCACATGGCCAGGGGGGAGTGTGATAATCCCCAATATATAACCACATGGCCAGCGGGGAGTGTGATAATCCCCAATATATAACCACATGGCCAGGGGGGAGTGTGATAATCCCCAATATATAACCACATGGCCAGGGAGGAGAGTGATAATCCCCAATATATAACAACATGGCCGGGGGGGAGTGTGATAATCCCCAATATCTAACCACATGGCCAGGGGGGAGTGTGATAATCCCCAATATATAACCACATGGCCAGGGGGGAGTGTGATAATCCCCAATATATAACCACATGGCCAGGGGGGAGTGTGATAATCCCCAATATATAACCACATGGCCAGGGGGGAGTGTGATAATCCCCAATATTTCACCACATGGCCAGGGGGGAGTGTGATAATCCCCAATATATAACCACATGGCCAGGGGGGAGTGTGATATATAACCACATGGCCAGGGGGGAGTGTGATAATCCCCAATATATAACCACATGGCCAGGGGGGAGTGTGATAATCCCCAATATATAACCACATGGCCAGGGGGGAGTGTGATAATCCCCAATATATAACCACATGGCCAGGGGGGCATGTGATGATCCCCAATATATAACCACATGGCCAGGGGGGCATGTGATGATCCCCAATATATAACCACATGGCCAGGGGGGAGTGTGATAATCACCAAGAAAAACCACATGGCCCGGGCGGAGTGTGATAATCCCCAATATATAACCACATGGCCAGGGGGGAGTGTGATAATCCCCAATATATAACCACATGGCCAGGGGGAGTGTGATAATCCCCAATATATAACCACATGGCCAGGGGGGAGTGTGATTATCCCCAATATATAACGACATGGCCGGGGGGAGTGTGATAATCCCCAATATATAACCACATGGCCAGGGGAGAGTGTGATAATACCCAATATATAACCACATGGCCAGGGGGAGTGTGATAATCCCCAATATATAACCACATGGCCAGGGGGGGAGTGTGATAATCCCCAATATCTAACCACATGGCCGGGGGGAGTGTGATAATCCCCAATATATAACAACATGGCCAGGGGGGAGTGTGATAATCCCCAATATATAACCACATGGCCGAGGGGAGTGTGACAATCCCCAATATATAACCACATGGCCAGGGGGGAGTGTGATAATCCCCAATATATAACCACATGGCCAGGGGGGAGTGTGATAATCCCCAATATATAACAACATGGCCAGGGGGGAGTGTGATAATCCCCAATATATAACCACATGGCCAGGGGGGAGTGTGATAATCCCCAATATATAACCACATGGCCAGGGGGAGTGTGATAATCCCCAATATATAACAACATGGCCAGGGGGGAGTGTGATAATCCCCAATATATAACCACATGGCCAGGGGGGAGTGTGATAATCCCCAATATATAACAACATGGCCAGGGGGGAGTGTGATAATCCCCAATATATAACCACATGGCCAGGGAGGAGTGTGATAATCCCCAATATATAACCACATGGCCAGGGGGGAGTGTGATAATCCCCAATATATAACCACATGGCCAGGGGGGAGTGTGATAATCCCCAATATATAACCACATGGCCAGCGGGGAGTGTGATAATCCCCAATATCTAACCACATGGCCGGGGGGAGTGTGATAATCCCCAATATATAACAACATGGCCAGGGGGGAGTGTGATAATCCCCAATATATAACCACATGGCCGAGGGGAGTGTGACAATCCCCAATATATAACCACATGTCCAGGGGGGAGTGTGATAATCCCCAATATATAACCACATGGCCAGGGGGGAGTGTGATAATCCCCAATATATAACCACATGGCCAGGGGGGAGTGTGATAATCCCCAATATATAACCACATGGCCAGGGGTGAGTGTGATAATCCCCAATATATAACCACATGGCCAGGGGGGTGTGTGATAATCCCCAATATATAACCACCTGGCCAGGGGGGAGTGTGATAATCCCCAATATATAACCACATGGCCAGGGGGGAGTGTGATAATCCCCAATATATAACCACATGGCCAGGGGGGAGTGTGATAATCCCCAATATATAACCACATGGCCAGGGGGGAGTGTGATAATCCCCAATATGTAACCACATGGCCAGGGGGGAGTGTGATATATAACCACATGTCCAGGGGGGAGTGTGATAATCCCCAATATATAACCACATGGCCAGGGGGGAGTGTGATAATCCCCAATATATAACCACATGGCCAGGGGGGAGTGTGATAATCCCCAATATATAACCACATGGCCAGGGGGGAGTGTGATAATCCCCAATATATAACCACATGGCCAGGGGGGAGTGTGATAATCCCCAATATATAACCACATGGCCCGGGCGGAGTGTGATAATCCCCAATATATAACCACATGGCCAGGGGGGAGTGTGATAATCCCCAATATATAACCACATGGCCAGGAGGGAGTGTGATAATCCCCAATATATAACCACATGGCCAGGGGGGAGTGTGATAATCCGCAATATATAACGACATGGCCGGGGGGAGTGTGATAATCCCCAATATATAACCACATGGCCAGGGGGGAGTGTGATAATCCCCAATATATAACCACATGGCCAGGGGGAGTGTGATAATCCCCAATATATAACCACATGGCCAGGGGGGAGTGTGATAATCCCCAATATATAACCACATGGCCAGGGAGGAGTGTGATAATCCCCAATATATAACCACATGGCCAGGGGGGAGTGTGATAATCCCCAATATATAACCACATGGCCATGGAGGAGTGTGATAATCCCCAATATATAACCACATGGCCAGGGGGGAGTGTGATAATCCCCAATATATAACCACATGGCCAGGGGGGAGTGTGATAATCCCCAATATATAACCACATGGCCAGGGGGGAGTGTGATAATCCCCAATATATAACCACATGGCCATGGAGGAGTGTGATAATCCCCAATATATAACCACATGGCCAGGGGGGAGTGTGATAATCCCCAATATATAACCACATGGCCAGGGGGGAGTGTGATAATCCCCAATATATAACCACATGGCTAGGGGGGAGTGTGATAATCCCCAATATATAACCACATGGCCAGGCAGGAGTGTGATAATCCCCAATATATAACCACATGGCCAGGGGGCAGTGTGATAATCCCGAATATATAACCAAATGGCCAGGGGGGAGTGTGATAATCCCCAATATATAACCACATGGCCAGGGGGGAGTGGGACATATAACCACATGGCCAGGGGTGGAGTGTGATAATCCCCAATATATAACCACATGGCCAGGGAGGAGTGTGATAATCCCCAATATATAACCACATGGCCAGGGGGGAGTGTGATATTCCCCAATATATAACCACATGGCCAGGGGGGAGTGTGATAATCCCCAATATATAACCACATGGCCAGGGGGGAGTGTGATAATCCCCAATATATAACCACATGGCCAGGGGGGAGTGTGATATATAACCACATGGCCAGGGGGGAGTGTGATAATCCCCAATATATAACCACATGGCCAGGGAGGAGTGTGATAATCCCCAATATATAACCACATGGCCAGGGGGGAGTGTGATAATCCCCAATATATAACCACATGGCCAGGGGGGAGTGTGATATATAACCACATGGCCAGGGGGGAGTGTGATAATCCCCAATATATAACCACATGGCCAGGGGGGAGTGTGATAATCCCCAATATATAACCACATGGCCAGGGGGGAGTGTGATATATAACCACATGGCCAGGGGGGAGTGTGATAATCCCCAATATATAACCACATGGCCAGGGGGGAGTGTGATAATCCCCAATATATAACCACATGGCCAGGGGGGAGTGTGATAATCCCCAATATATAACCACATGGACAGGGGGGAGTGTGATAATCCCCAATATATAACCACATGGCCAGGGGGGAGTGTGATAATCCCCAATACATAACCACATGGCCGGGGGGGAGTGTGATAATCCCCAATATATAACCACATGGCCAGGGGGGAGTGTCATAATCCCCAATATATAACCACATGGCCCAGTGGGAGTGTGATAATCCCCAATATATAACCACATGGCCGGGGCGGGGTGGGTGTGATAATCCCCACTATATAACCACATGGCCAGGCAGGAGTGTGATAATCCCCAATATATAACCACATGGCCAGGGGGGAGTGTGATAATCCCCAATATATAACCACATGGCCAGGGGGGAGTGTGATAATCCCCAATATATAACCACATGGCCAGGGGGGAGTGTGATAATCCCCAATATATAACCACATGGCCAGGGGGGAGTGTGATAATCCCCAATATATAACCACATGGCCAGGGGGGAGTGTGATAATCCCCAATATATAACCACATGGCCAGGGGGGAGTGTGATAATCCCCAATATATAACCACATGGCCAGGCAGGAGTGTGATAATCCCCAATATATAACCACATGGCCAGGGGGGACTGTGATAATCCCCAATATATAACCAAATGGCCAGGGGGGAGTGTGATAATCCCCAATATATAACCACATGGCCAGGGGGGAGTGTGATAATCCCCAATATATAACCACATGGCCAGGGAGGAGTGTGATAATCCCCAATATATAACCACATGGCCAGGGGGAAGTGTGAAAATCCCCAATATATAACCACATGGCCGGGGGGGAGTGTGATAATCCCCAATATATAACCACATGGCCGGGGGGGAGTGTGATAATCCCCAATATATAACCACATGGCCGGGGGGGAGTGTGATAATCCCCAATATATAACCACATGGCCAGGGGGGAGTGTGAAAATCCCCAATATATAACCACATGGCCAGGGGGGAGTGTGATAATCCCCAATATATAACCACATGGCCGGGGCGAGTGTGATAATCCCCAATATATAACCACATGGCCAGGGGGGAGTGGGACATATAACCACATGGCCAGGGGGGGAGTTTGATAATCCCCAATATATAACCACATGGCCAGGGAGGAGTGTGATAATCCCCAATATATAACCACATGGCCAGGGGGGAGTGTGATAATCCCCAATATATAACCACATGGCCAGGGGGAGTGTGATATATAACCACATGGCCAGGGGGGAGTGTGATAATCCCCAATATATAACCACATGGCCAGGGGGGAGTGTGATAATCCCCAATATATAACCACATGGTCAGGGGGGAGTGTGATAATCCCCAATATATAACCACATGGTCAGGGGGGAGTGTGATAATCCCCAATATATAACCACATGGTCAGGGGGGAGTGTGATAATCCCCAATATATAACCACATGGCCAGGGGGAGTGTGATAATCCCCAATATATAACCACATGGCCAGGGGGGAGTGTGATAATCCCCAATATATAACCACATGGCCAGCGGGGAGTGTGATAATCCCCAATATATAACCACATGGCCAGGGGGGAGTGTGATAATCCCCAATATATAACCACATGGCCAGGGAGGAGAGTGATAATCCCCAATATATAACAACATGGCCGGGGGGGAGTGTGATAATCCCCAATATCTAACCACATGGCCAGGGGGGAGTGTGATAATCCCCAATATATAACCACATGGCCAGGGGGGAGTGTGATAATCCCCAATATATAACCACATGGCCAGGGGGGAGTGTGATAATCCCCAATATATAACCACATGGCCAGGGGGGAGTGTGATAATCCCCAATATTTCACCACATGGCCAGGGGGGAGTGTGATAATCCCCAATATATAACCACATGGCCAGGGGGGAGTGTGATATATAACCACATGGCCAGGGGGGAGTGTGATAATCCCCAATATATAACCACATGGCCAGGGGGGAGTGTGATAATCCCCAATATATAACCACATGGCCAGGGGGGAGTGTGATAATCCCCAATATATAACCACATGGCCAGGGGGGCATGTGATGATCCCCAATATATAACCACATGGCCAGGGGGGCATGTGATGATCCCCAATATATAACCACATGGCCAGGGGGGAGTGTGATAATCACCAAGAAAAACCACATGGCCCGGGCGGAGTGTGATAATCCCCAATATATAACCACATGGCCAGGGGGGAGTGTGATAATCCCCAATATATAACCACATGGCCAGGGGGAGTGTGATAATCCCCAATATATAACCACATGGCCAGGGGGGAGTGTGATTATCCCCAATATATAACGACATGGCCGGGGGGAGTGTGATAATCCCCAATATATAACCACATGGCCAGGGGAGAGTGTGATAATACCCAATATATAACCACATGGCCAGGGGGAGTGTGATAATCCCCAATATATAACCACATGGCCAGGGGGGGAGTGTGATAATCCCCAATATCTAACCACATGGCCGGGGGGAGTGTGATAATCCCCAATATATAACAACATGGCCAGGGGGGAGTGTGATAATCCCCAATATATAACCACATGGCCGAGGGGAGTGTGACAATCCCCAATATATAACCACATGGCCAGGGGGGAGTGTGATAATCCCCAATATATAACCACATGGCCAGGGGGGAGTGTGATAATCCCCAATATATAACAACATGGCCAGGGGGGAGTGTGATAATCCCCAATATATAACCACATGGCCAGGGGGGAGTGTGATAATCCCCAATATATAACCACATGGCCAGGGGGAGTGTGATAATCCCCAATATATAACAACATGGCCAGGGGGGAGTGTGATAATCCCCAATATATAACCACATGGCCAGGGGGGAGTGTGATAATCCCCAATATATAACAACATGGCCAGGGGGGAGTGTGATAATCCCCAATATATAACCACATGGCCAGGGAGGAGTGTGATAATCCCCAATATATAACCACATGGCCAGGGGGGAGTGTGATAATCCCCAATATATAACCACATGGCCAGGGGGGAGTGTGATAATCCCCAATATATAACCACATGGCCAGCGGGGAGTGTGATAATCCCCAATATCTAACCACATGGCCGGGGGGAGTGTGATAATCCCCAATATATAACAACATGGCCAGGGGGGAGTGTGATAATCCCCAATATATAACCACATGGCCGAGGGGAGTGTGACAATCCCCAATATATAACCACATGTCCAGGGGGGAGTGTGATAATCCCCAATATATAACCACATGGCCAGGGGGGAGTGTGATAATCCCCAATATATAACCACATGGCCAGGGGGGAGTGTGATAATCCCCAATATATAACCACATGGCCAGGGGTGAGTGTGATAATCCCCAATATATAACCACATGGCCAGGGGGGTGTGTGATAATCCCCAATATATAACCACCTGGCCAGGGGGGAGTGTGATAATCCCCAATATATAACCACATGGCCAGGGGGGAGTGTGATAATCCCCAATATATAACCACATGGCCAGGGGGGAGTGTGATAATCCCCAATATATAACCACATGGCCAGGGGGGAGTGTGATAATCCCCAATATGTAACCACATGGCCAGGGGGGAGTGTGATATATAACCACATGTCCAGGGGGGAGTGTGATAATCCCCAATATATAACCACATGGCCAGGGGGGAGTGTGATAATCCCCAATATATAACCACATGGCCAGGGGGGAGTGTGATAATCCCCAATATATAACCACATGGCCAGGGGGGAGTGTGATAATCCCCAATATATAACCACATGGCCAGGGGGGAGTGTGATAATCCCCAATATATAACCACATGGCCCGGGCGGAGTGTGATAATCCCCAATATATAACCACATGGCCAGGGGGGAGTGTGATAATCCCCAATATATAACCACATGGCCAGGAGGGAGTGTGATAATCCCCAATATATAACCACATGGCCAGGGGGGAGTGTGATAATCCGCAATATATAACGACATGGCCGGGGGGAGTGTGATAATCCCCAATATATAACCACATGGCCAGGGGGGAGTGTGATAATCCCCAATATATAACCACATGGCCAGGGGGAGTGTGATAATCCCCAATATATAACCACATGGCCAGGGGGGAGTGTGATAATCCCCAATATATAACCACATGGCCAGGGAGGAGTGTGATAATCCCCAATATATAACCACATGGCCAGGGGGGAGTGTGATAATCCCCAATATATAACCACATGGCCATGGAGGAGTGTGATAATCCCCAATATATAACCACATGGCCAGGGGGGAGTGTGATAATCCCCAATATATAACCACATGGCCAGGGGGGAGTGTGATAATCCCCAATATATAACCACATGGCCAGGGGGGAGTGTGATAATCCCCAATATATAACCACATGGCCATGGAGGAGTGTGATAATCCCCAATATATAACCACATGGCCAGGGGGGAGTGTGATAATCCCCAATATATAACCACATGGCCAGGGGGGAGTGTGATAATCCCCAATATATAACCACATGGCTAGGGGGGAGTGTGATAATCCCCAATATATAACCACATGGCCAGGCAGGAGTGTGATAATCCCCAATATATAACCACATGGCCAGGGGGCAGTGTGATAATCCCGAATATATAACCAAATGGCCAGGGGGGAGTGTGATAATCCCCAATATATAACCACATGGCCAGGGGGGAGTGGGACATATAACCACATGGCCAGGGGTGGAGTGTGATAATCCCCAATATATAACCACATGGCCAGGGAGGAGTGTGATAATCCCCAATATATAACCACATGGCCAGGGGGGAGTGTGATATTCCCCAATATATAACCACATGGCCAGGGGGGAGTGTGATAATCCCCAATATATAACCACATGGCCAGGGGGGAGTGTGATAATCCCCAATATATAACCACATGGCCAGGGGGGAGTGTGATATATAACCACATGGCCAGGGGGGAGTGTGATAATCCCCAATATATAACCACATGGCCAGGGAGGAGTGTGATAATCCCCAATATATAACCACATGGCCAGGGGGGAGTGTGATAATCCCCAATATATAACCACATGGCCAGGGGGGAGTGTGATATATAACCACATGGCCAGGGGGGAGTGTGATAATCCCCAATATATAACCACATGGCCAGGGGGGAGTGTGATAATCCCCAATATATAACCACATGGCCAGGGGGGAGTGTGATATATAACCACATGGCCAGGGGGGAGTGTGATAATCCCCAATATATAACCACATGGCCAGGGGGGAGTGTGATAATCCCCAATATATAACCACATGGCCAGGGGGGAGTGTGATAAT
Organism: Chiloscyllium plagiosum; assembly: GCF_037043375.1. Taxonomy (NCBI): domain Eukaryota; kingdom Metazoa; phylum Chordata; class Chondrichthyes; order Orectolobiformes; family Hemiscylliidae; genus Chiloscyllium; species Chiloscyllium plagiosum. The sequence goes on along the minus strand of NW_028270173.1, from coordinate 5,375,661 downwards.
CCCCAATATATAACCACATGGACAGGGGGGAGTGTGATAATCCCCAATATATAACCACATGGCCAGGGGGGAGTGTGATAATCCCCAATACATAACCACATGGCCGGGGGGGAGTGTGATAATCCCCAATATATAACCACATGGCCAGGGGGGAGTGTCATAATCCCCAATATATAACCACATGGCCCAGTGGGAGTGTGATAATCCCCAATATATAACCACATGGCCGGGGCGGGGTGGGTGTGATAATCCCCACTATATAACCACATGGCCAGGCAGGAGTGTGATAATCCCCAATATATAACCACATGGCCAGGGGGGAGTGTGATAATCCCCAATATATAACCACATGGCCAGGGGGGAGTGTGATAATCCCCAATATATAACCACATGGCCAGGGGGGAGTGTGATAATCCCCAATATATAACCACATGGCCAGGGGGGAGTGTGATAATCCCCAATATATAACCACATGGCCAGGGGGGAGTGTGATAATCCCCAATATATAACCACATGGCCAGGGGGGAGTGTGATAATCCCCAATATATAACCACATGGCCAGGCAGGAGTGTGATAATCCCCAATATATAACCACATGGCCAGGGGGGACTGTGATAATCCCCAATATATAACCAAATGGCCAGGGGGGAGTGTGATAATCCCCAATATATAACCACATGGCCAGGGGGGAGTGTGATAATCCCCAATATATAACCACATGGCCAGGGAGGAGTGTGATAATCCCCAATATATAACCACATGGCCAGGGGGAAGTGTGAAAATCCCCAATATATAACCACATGGCCGGGGGGGAGTGTGATAATCCCCAATATATAACCACATGGCCGGGGGGGAGTGTGATAATCCCCAATATATAACCACATGGCCGGGGGGGAGTGTGATAATCCCCAATATATAACCACATGGCCAGGGGGGAGTGTGAAAATCCCCAATATATAACCACATGGCCAGGGGGGAGTGTGATAATCCCCAATATATAACCACATGGCCGGGGCGAGTGTGATAATCCCCAATATATAACCACATGGCCAGGGGGGAGTGGGACATATAACCACATGGCCAGGGGGGGAGTTTGATAATCCCCAATATATAACCACATGGCCAGGGAGGAGTGTGATAATCCCCAATATATAACCACATGGCCAGGGGGGAGTGTGATAATCCCCAATATATAACCACATGGCCAGGGGGAGTGTGATATATAACCACATGGCCAGGGGGGAGTGTGATAATACCCAATATATAACCACATGGCCGGGGGGGAGTGTGATAATCCCCAATATATAACCACATGGCCGGGGGGGAGTGTGATAATCCCCAATATATAACCACATGGCCAGGGGGGAGTGTGAAAATCCCCAATATATAACCACATGGCCAGGGGGGAGTGTGATAATCCCCAATATATAACCACATGGCCGGGGCGAGTGTGATAATCCCCAATATATAACCACATGGCCAGGGGGGAGTGTGATAATCCCCAATATATAACCACATGGCCGGGGCGAGTGTGATAATCCCCAATATATAACCACATGGCCAGGGGGGAGTGGGACATATAACCACATGGCCAGGGGGGAGTGTGATAATCCCCAATATATAACCACGTGGCCAGGACGGAGAGTGATATTTCCCAATATATAACCACATGGCCAGGGGGGAGTCTGATATATAACCACATGGCCAGGGAAGAGTGATAATCCTCAATTATATAACCACATGGCCAGGGGGGAGTGTGATAATCCCCAATATATAACCACATGGCCAGGGGGGAGTGTGATAATCCCCAATATATAACCACATGGCCGGGGCGAGTGTGATAATCCCCAATATATAACCACATGGCCAGGGGGGAGTGGGACATATAACCACATGGCCAGGGGGGGAGTTTGATAATCCCCAATATATAACCACATGGCCAGGGAGGAGTGTGATAATCCCCAATATATAACCACATGGCCAGGGGGGAGTGTGATAATCCCCAATATATAACCACATGGCCAGGGGGAGTGTGATATATAACCACATGGCCAGGGGGGAGTGTGATAATACCCAATATATAACCACATGGCCGGGGGGGAGTGTGATAATCCCCAATATATAACCACATGGCCGGGGGGGAGTGTGATAATCCCCAATATATAACTACATGGCCAGGGGGGAGTGTGAAAATCCCCAATATATAACCACATGGCCGGGGGGGAGTGTGATAATCCCCAATATATAACCACATGGCCAGGGGGGAGTGTGATAATCCCCAATATATAACCACATGGCCGGGGCGAGTGTGATAATCCCCAATATATAACCACATGGCCAGGGGGGAGTGGGACATATAACCACATGGCCAGGGGGGAGTGTGATAATCCCCAATATATAACCACGTGGCCAGGACGGAGAGTGATATTTCCCAATATATAACCACATGGCCAGGGCGGAGTCTGATATATAACCACATGGCCAGGGGGAGAGTGATAATCCTCAATTATATAACCACATGGCCAGGGGGGAGTGTGATAATCCCCAATATATAACAACATGGCCGGGGGGAGTGTGATAATCCCCAATATATAACCACATGGCCGGGGGGGAGTGTGATAATCCCCAATATATAACCACATGGCCAGGGGGGAGTGTGAAAATCCCCAATATATAACCACATGGCCAGGGGGGAGTGTGATAATCCCCAATATATAACCACATGGCCGGGGCGAGTGTGATAATCCCCAATATATAACCACATGGCCAGGGGGGAGTGTGATAATCCCCAATATATAACCACATGGCCGGGGCGAGTGTGATAATCCCCAATATATAACCAAATGGCCAGGGGGGAGTGTGATAATCCCCAATATATAACCACATGGCCAGGGGGGAGTGTGATAATCCCCAATATATAACCACATGGCCAGGGAGGAGTGTGATAATCCCCAATATATAACCACATGGCCAGGGGGAAGTGTGAAAATCCCCAATATATAACCACATGGCCGGGGGGGAGTGTGATAATCCCCAATATATAACCACATGGCCGGGGGGGAGTGTGATAATCCCCAATATATAACCACATGGCCGGGGGGGAGTGTGATAATCCCCAATATATAACCACATGGCCAGGGGGGAGTGTGAAAATCCCCAATATATAACCACATGGCCAGGGGGGAGTGTGATAATCCCCAATATATAACCACATGGCCGGGGCGAGTGTGATAATCCCCAATATATAACCACATGGCCAGGGGGGAGTGGGACATATAACCACATGGCCAGGGGGGGAGTTTGATAATCCCCAATATATAACCACATGGCCAGGGAGGAGTGTGATAATCCCCAATATATAACCACATGGCCAGGGGGGAGTGTGATAATCCCCAATATATAACCACATGGCCAGGGGGAGTGTGATATATAACCACATGGCCAGGGGGGAGTGTGATAATACCCAATATATAACCACATGGCCGGGGGGGAGTGTGATAATCCCCAATATATAACCACATGGCCGGGGGGGAGTGTGATAATCCCCAATATATAACCACATGGCCAGGGGGGAGTGTGAAAATCCCCAATATATAACCACATGGCCAGGGGGGAGTGGGACATATAACCATATGGCCGGGGCGAGTGTGATAATCCCCAATATATAACCACATGGCCAGGGGGGAGTGTGATAATCCCCAATATATAACCACATGGCCGGGGCGAGTGTGATAATCCCCAATATATAACCACATGGCCAGGGAGGAGTGTGATAATCCCCAATATATAACCACATGGCCAGGGGTGAGTGTGATAATCCCCAATATATAACCACATGGCCAGGGGGAGTGTGCTATATAACCACATGGCCAGGGGGGAGTGTGATAATACCCAATATATAACCACATGGCCGGGGGGGAGTGTGATAATCCCCAATATATAACCACATGGCCGGGGGGGAGTGTGATAATCCCCAATATATAACTACATGGCCAGGGGGGAGTGTGAAAATCCCCAATATATAACCACATGGCCGGGGGGGAGTGTGATAATCCCCAATATATAACCACATGGCCAGGGGGGAGTGTGATAATCCCCAATATATAACCACATGGCCGGGGCGAGTGTGATAATCCCCAATATATAACCACATGGCCAGGGGGGAGTGGGACATATAACCACATGGCCAGGGGGGAGTGTGATAATCCCCAATATATAACCACGTGGCCAGGACGGAGAGTGATATTTCCCAATATATAACCACATGGCCCGGGGGGAGTCTGATATATAACCACATGGCCAGGGGGAGAGTGATAATCCTCAATTATATAACCACATGGCCAGGGGGGAGTGTGATAATCCCCAATATATAACAACATGGCCGGGGGGAGTGTGATAATCCCCAATATATAACCACATGGCCGGGGGGGAGTGTGATAATCCCCAATATATAACCACATGGCCAGGGGGGAGTGTGAAAATCCCCAATATATAACCACTTGGCCAGGGGGGAGTGTGATAATCCCCAATATATAACCACATGGCCGGGGCGAGTGTGATAATCCCCAATATATAACCACATGGCCAGGGGGGAGTGTGATAATCCCCAATATATAACCACATGGCCGGGGCGAGTGTGATAATCCCCAATATATAACCAAATGGCCAGGGGGGAGTGTGATAATCCCCAATATATAACCACATGGCCAGGGGGGAGTGTGATAATCCCCAATATATAACCACATGGCCAGGGAGGAGTGTGATAATCCCCAATATATAACCACATGGCCAGGGGGAAGTGTGAAAATCCCCAATATATAACCACATGGCCGGGGGGGAGTGTGATAATCCCCAATATATAACCACATGGCCGGGGGGGAGTGTGATAATCCCCAATATATAACCACATGGCCGGGGGGGAGTGTGATAATCCCCAATATATAACCACATGGCCAGGGGGGAGTGTGAAAATCCCCAATATATAACCACATGGCCAGGGGGGAGTGTGATAATCCCCAATATATAACCACATGGCCGGGGCGAGTGTGATAATCCCCAATATATAACCACATGGCCAGGGGGGAGTGGGACATATAACCACATGGCCGGGGGGGAGTTTGATAATCCCCAATATATAACCACATGGCCAGGGGGGAGTGGGACATATAACCACATGGCCAGGGGGGGAGTGTGATAATCCCCAATATATAACCACATGGCCGGGGGGGAGTGTGATAATCCCCAATATATAACCACATGGCCAGGGGGGAGTGTGAAAATCCCCAATATATAACCACATGGCCAGGGGGGAGTGTGATAATCCCCAATATATAACCACATGGCCGGGGCGAGTGTGATAATCCCCAATATATAACCACATGGCCAGGGGGGAGTGTGATAATCCCCAATATATAACCACATGGCCGGGGCGAGTGTGATAATCCCCAATATATAACCACGTGGCCAGGACGGAGAGTGATATTTCCCAATATATAACCACATGGCCATGGGGGAGTCTGATATATAACCACATGGCCAGGGGGAGAGTGATAATCCTCAATTATATAACCACATGGCCAGGGGGGAGTGTGATAATCCCCAATATATAACCACATGGCCAGGGGGGAGTGTGATAATCCCCAATATATAACCACATGGCCGGGGCAAGTGTGATAATCCCCAATATATAACCACATGGCCAGGGGGGAGTGGGACATATAACCACATGGCCAGGGGGGGAGTTTGATAATCCCCAATATATAACCACATGGCCAGGGAGGAGTGTGATAATCCCCAATATATAACCACATGGCCAGGGGGGAGTGTGATAATCCCCAATATATAACCACATGGCCAGGGGGAGTGTGATATATAACCACATGGCCAGGGGGGAGTGTGATAATACCCAATATATAACCACATGGCCGGGGGGGAGTGTGATAATCCCCAATATATAACCACATGGCCGGGGGGAGTGTGATAATCCCCAATATATAACCACATGGACAGGGGGGAGTGTAATAATCCACAATATATAACCACATGGCCGGGGGGAGTGTGATTATCCCCAATATGTAACCACATGGCCAGGGGGGGAGTGTGATAATCCCCAATATATAACCACATGGCCAGGGGGGAGTGTGATAATCCCCAATATGTAACAACATGGCCAGGGGGAGTGTGATAATCCCCAAAATATATCCACATGGCCAGGGGGGAGTGTGATAATCCCCAATATGTAACCACATGGCCAGGGGGAGTGTGATAATCCCCAATATATAACCACATGGCCAGGGGGGAGTGTGATAATCCCCAATATATAACCACATGGTCAGGGGGAAGTGTGATAATCCCCAATATATAACCACATGGCCTGGGGGAGTGTGATAATCCCCAATATATAACCACATGGCCAGGGGGGAGTGTGATAATCCCCAATATATAACCACATGGCCAGGGCGGAGTGTGATAATCCCCAATATATAACCACATGGCCAGGGGGGAGTGTGATAATCCCCAATATATAACCACATGGCCAGGGGGAGTGTGATAATCCCCAATATATAACCACATGGCCAGGGGGGAGTGTGATAATCCCCAATATATAACCACATGGCCAGGGGGGAGTGTAATAATCTCCAATATATAACCACATGGCCAGGGGGGGAGTGTGATAATCCCCAATATATAACCACATGGCCAGCGGGGAGTGTGATAATCCCCAATATATAACCACATGGCCAGGGGGGGAGTGTGATAATCCCCAATATCTAACCACATGGCCAGGGGGGAGTGTAATAATCCCCAATATATAACCACATGGCCAAGGGGGAGTGTGATAATCCCCAATATATAACCACATGTCCAGGGGGGAGTGTGATAATCCCCAATATATAACCACATGGCCAGGGGGGAGTGTGATAATCCCCAATATATAACCACATGGCCAGGGGGGAGTGTGATAATCCCCAATATATAACCACATGGCCAGGGGGGAGTGTGATAATCCCCAATATATAACCACATGGCCAGGGGGGAGTGTGATAATCCCCAGAGGAGGTAAGGAGACTTCCCCAATATATAACCACATGACCAGGGGGGAGTGTGATAATCCCCAATATATAACCACATGGCTAGGGGGGAGTGTGATAATCCCTAATATATAACCACATGGCCAGGCAGGAGTGTGATAATCCCCAATATATAACCACATGGCCAGGGGGGAGTGTGATAATCTCGAATATATAACCAAATGGCCAGTGGGGAGTGTGATAATCCCCAATATATAACCACATGGCCGGGGCGAGTGTGATAATCCCCAATATATAACCACATGGCCAGGGGGGAGTCGGACATATAACCACATGGCCAGGGGTGGAGTGTGATAATCCCCAATATATAACCACATGGCCAGGGAGGAGTGTGATAATCCCCAATATATAACCACATGGCCAGGGGGGAGTGTGATATTCCCCAATATATAACCACATGGCCAGGGGGGAGTGTGATAATCCCCAATATATAACCACATGGCCAGGGGGGAATGTGATAATCCCCAATATATAACCACATGGCCAGGGGGGAGTGTGATATATAACCACATGGCCAGGGGGGAGTGTGATAATCCCCAATATATAACCACATGGCCAGGGAATAGTGTGATAATCCCCAATATATAACCACATGGCCAGGGGGGAGTGTGATAATCCCCAATATATAACCACATGGCCAGGGGGGAGTGTGATATATAACCACATGGCCAGGGGGGAGTGTGATAATCCCCAATATATAACCACATGGCCAGGGGGGAGTGTGATAATCCCCAATATATAACCACATGGCCAGGAGGGAGTGTGATATATAACCACATGGCCAGGGGGGAGTGTGATAATCCCCAATATATAACCACATGGCCAGGGGGGAGTGTGATAATCCCCAATATATAACCACATGGCCAGGGGGGAGTGTGATAATCCCCAATATATAACCACATGGACAGGGGGGAGTGTGATAATCCCCAATATATAACCACATGGCCAGGGGGGAGTGTGATAATCCCCAATACATAACCACATGGCCGGGGGGGAGTGTGATAATCCCCAATATATAACCACATGGCCAGGGGGGAGTGTCATAATCCCCAATATATAACCACATGGCCCAGGGGGAGAGTGACAATCCCCAATATATAACCACATGGCCGGGGCGGGGTGGGTGTGATAATCCCCAATATATAACCACATGGCCAGGCAGGAGTGTGATAATCCCCAATATATAACCACATGGCCAGGGGGGAGTGTGATAATCCCGAATATATAACCAAATGGCCAGGGGGGAGTGTGATAATCCCCAATATATAACCACATGGCCAGGCAGGAGTGTGATAATCCCCAATATATAACCACATGGCCAGGGGGGACTGCGATAATCCCCAATATATAACCAAATGGCCAGGGGGGAGTGTGATAATCCCCAATATATAACCACATGGCCAGGGGGGAGTGTGATAATCCCCAATATATAACCACATGGCCAGGGGGGAGTGTGATATATAACCACATGGCCAGGGGGGAGTGTGATAATCCCCAATATATAACCACATGGCCAGGGAGTAGTGTGATAATCCCCAATATATAACCACATGGCCAGGGGGGAGTGTGATAATCCCCAATATATAACCACATGGCCAGGGGGGAGTGTGATATATAACCACATGGCCAGGGGGGAGTGTGATAATCCCCAATATATAACCACATGGCCAGGGGGGAGTGTGATAATCCCCAATATATAACCACATGGCCAGGAGGGAGTGTGACATATAACCACATGGCCAGGGGGGAGTGTGATAATCCCCAATATATAACCACATGGCCAGGGGGGAGTGTGATAATCCCCAATATATAACCACATGGCCAGGGGGGAGTGTGATAATCCCCAATATATAACCACATGGACAGGGGGGAGTGTGATAATCCCCAATATATAACCACATGGCCAGGGGGGAGTGTGATAATCCCCAATACATAACCACATGGCCGGGGGGGAGTGTGATAATCCCCAATATATAACCACATGGCCAGGGGGGAGTGTCATAATCCCCAATATATAACCACATGGCCCAGGGGGAGTGTGACAATCCCCAATATATAACCACATGGCCGGGGCGGGGTGGGTGTGATAATCCCCAATATATAACCACATGGCCAGGCAGGAGTGTGATAATCCCCAATATATAACCACATGGCCAGGGGGGAGTGTGATAATCCCGAATATATAACCAAATGGCCAGGAGGGAGTGTGATAATCCCCAATATATAACCACATGGCCAGGCAGGAGTGTGATAATCCCCAATATATAACCACATGGCCAGGGGGGACTGCGATAATCCCCAATATATAACCAAATGGCCAGGGGGGAGTGTGATAATCCCCAATATATAACCACATGGCCAGGGGGGAGTGTGATAATCCCCAATATATAACCACATGGCCAGGGAGGAGTGTGATAATCCCCAATATATAACCACATGGCCAGGGGGAAGTGTGAAAATCCCCAATATATAACCACATGGCCGGGGGGGAGTGTGATAATCCCCAATATATAACCACATGGCCGGGGGGGAGTGTGATAATCCCCAATATATAACCACATGGCCGGGGGGGAGTGTGATAATCCCCAATATATAACCACATGGCCAGGGGGGAGTGTGAAAATCCCCAATATATAACCACATGGCCAGGGGGGAGTGTGATAATCCCCAATATATAACCACATGGCTGGGGCGAGTGTGATAATCCCCAATATATAACCACATGGCCAGGGGGGAGTGGGACATATAACCACATGGCCAGGGGGGGAGTTTGATAATCCCCAATATATAACCACATGGCCAGGGAGGAGTGTGATAATCCCCAATATATAACCACATGGCCAGGGGGGAGTGTGATAATCCCCAATATATAACCACATGGCCAGGGGGAGTGTGATATATAACCACATGGCCAGGGGGGAGTGTGATAATACCCAATATATAACCACATGGCCGGGGGGGAGTGTGATAATCCCCAATATATAACCACATGGCCAGGGGGAGTGTGATAATCCCCAATATATAACCACATGGCCGGGGCGAGTGTGATAATCCCCAATATATAACCACATGGCCAGGGGGGAGTGTGATAATCCCCAATATATAACCACATGGCCGGGGCGAGTGTGATAATCCCCATTATTTAACCACATGGCCAGGGGGGAGTGTGATAATCCCCAATATATAACCACATGGCCAGGGGGGAGTGTGATAATCCCCAATATATAACCACATGGCCAGGGGGGAGTGTGATATATAACCACATGGCCAGGGGGGAGTGTGATAATCCCCAATATATAACCACATGGCCAGGGAGTAGTGTGATAATCCCCAATATATAACCACATGGCCAGGGGGGAGTGTGATAATCCCCAATATATAACCACATGGCCAGGGGGGAGTGTGATATATAACCACATGGCCAGGGGGGAGTGTGATAATCCCCAATATATAACCACATGGCCAGGGGGGAGTGTGATAATCCCCAATATATAACCACATGGCCAGGAGGGAGTGTGATATATAACCACATGGCCAGGGGGGAGTGTGATAATCCCCAATATATAACCACATGGCCAGGGGGGAGTGTGATAATCCCCAATATATAACCACATGGCCAGGGGGGAGTGTGATAATCCCCAATATATAACCACATGGACAGGGGGGAGTGTGATAATCCCCAATATATAACCACATGGCCAGGGGGGAGTGTGATAATCCCCAATACATAACCACATGGCCGGGGGGGAGTGTGATAATCCCCAATATATAACCACATGGCCAGGGGGGAGTGTCATAATCCCCAATATATAACCACATGGCCCAGGGGGAGTGTGATAATCCCCAATATATAACCACATGGCCGGGGCGGGGTGGGTGTGATAATCCCCAATATATAACCACATGGCCAGGCAGGAGTGTGATAATCCCCAATATATAACCACATGGCCAGGGGGGAGTGTGATAATCCCCAATATATAACCACATGGCCAGGCAGGAGTGTGATAATCCCCAATATATAACTACATGGCCAGGGGGGTCTGCGATAATCCCCAATATATAACCAAATGGCCAGGGGGGAGTGTGATAATCCCCAATATATAACCACATGGCCAGGGGGGAGTGTGATAATCCCCAATATATAACTACATGTCCAGGGAGGAGTGTGATAATCCCCAATATATAACCACATGGCCAGGGGGATGTGTGAAAATCCCCAATATATAACCACATGGCCGGGGGGGAGTGTGATAATCCCCAATATATAACCACATGGCCGGGGGGGAGTGTGATAATCCCCAATATATAACCACATGGCCGGGGGGGAGTGTGATAATCCCCAATATATAACCACATGGCCAGGGGGGAGTGTGAAAATCCCCAATATATAACCACATGGCCAGGGGGGAGTGTGATAATCCCCAATATATAACCACATGGCCGGGGCGAGTGTGATAATCCCCAATATATAACCACATGGCCAGGGGGGAGTGGGACATATAACCACATGGCCAGGGGGGGAGTTTGATAATCCCCAATATATAACCACATGGCCAGAGTGGAGTGTGATAATCCCCAATATATAACCACATGGCCAGGGGGGAGTGTGATAATCCCCAATATATAACCACATGGCCAGGGGGAGTGTGATATATAACCACATGGCCAGGGGGGAGTGTGATAATACCCAATATATAACCACATGGCCGGGGGGGAGTGTGATAATCCCCAATATATAACCACATGGCCGGGGGGGAGTGTGATAATCCCCAATATATAACCACATGTCCAGGGGGGAGTGTGAAAATCCCCAATATATAACCACATGGCCAGGGGGGAGTGTGATAATCCCCAATATATAACCACATGGCCGGGGCGAGTGTGATAATCCCCAATATATAACCACATGGCCAGGGGGGAGTGGGACATATAACCACATGGCCAGGGGGGAGTGTGATAATCCCCAATATATAACCACGTGGCCAGGACGGAGAGTGATATTTCCCAATATATAACCACATGGCCAGGGGGGAGTCTGATATATAACCACATGGCCAGGGGGGAGTGTGATAATCCCCAATATATAACCACATGGCCAGGGGGGAGTGTGATAATCCCCAATATATAACCACATGGCCGGGGCGAGTGTGATAATCCCCAATATATAACCACATGGCCAGGGGGGAGTGGGACATATAACCACATGGCCAGGGGGGGAGTTTGATAATCCCCAATATATAACCACATGGCCAGGGTGGAGTGTGATAATCCCCAATATATAACCACATGGCCAGGGGGGAGTGTGATAATCCCCAATATATAACCACATGGCCAGGGGGAGTGTGATATATAACCACATGGCCAGGGCGGAGTGTGATAATACCCAATATATAACCACATGGCCGGGGGGGAGTGTGATAATCCCCAATATATAACCACATGGCCGGGGGGGAGTGTGATAATCCCCAATATATAACCACATGGCCAGGGGGGAGTGTGAAAATCCCCAATATATAACCACATGGCCGGGGGGGAGTGTGATAATCCCCAATATATAACCACATGGCCAGGGGGGAGTGTGATAATCCCCAATATATAACCACATGGCCGGGGCGAGTGTGATAATCCCCAATATATAACCACATGGCCAGGGGGGAGTGGGACATATAACCACATGGCCAGGGGGGAGTGTGATAATCCCCAATATATAACCACGTGGCCAGGACGGAGAGTGATATTTCCCAATATATAACCACATGGCCAGGGCGGAGTCTGATAGATAACCACATGGCCAGGGGGAGAGTGATAATCCTCAATTATATAACCACATGGCCAGGGGGGAGTGTGATAATCCCCAATATATAACAACATGACCGGGGGGAGTGTGATAATCCCCAATATATAACCACATGGCCGGGGGGGAGTGTGATAATCCCCAATATATAACCACATGGCCAGGGGGGAGTGTGAAAATCCCCAATATATAACCACATGGCCAGGGGGGAGTGAGATAATCCCCAATATATAACCACATGGCCGGGGCGAGTGTGATAATCCCCAATATATAACCACATGGCCAGGGGGGAGTGTGATAATCCCCAATATATAACCACATGGCCGGGGCGAGTGTGATAATCCCCAATATATAACCACATGGCCAGGGGGGAGTGGGACATATAACCACATGGCCAGGGGGGAGTGTGATAATCCCCAATATATAACCACGTGGCCAGGACGGAGAGTGATATTTCCCAATATATAACCACATGGCCAGGGGGGAGTCTGATATATAACCACGTGGCCAGGGGGAGAGTGATAATCCTCAATTATATAACCACATGGCCAGGGGGGAGTGTGATAATCCCCAATATATAACAACATGGCCGGGGGGAGTGTGATAATCCCCAATATATAACCACATGGACAGGGGGGAGTGTAATAATCCACAATATATAACCACATGGCCGGGGGGAGTGTGATTATCCCCAATATGTAACCACATGGCCAGGGGGGGAGTGTGATAATCCCCAATATATAACCACATGGCCAGGGGGGAGTGTGATAATCCCCAATATGTAACAACATGGCCAGGGGGAGTGTGATAATCCCCAAAATATATCCACATGGCCAGTGGGGAGTGTGATAATCCCCAATATATAACAACATGGCCGGGGGGAGTGTGATAATCCCCAGAGGATGTAAGGAGAGATCCCCAATATATAACCACATGGCCAGGGGGAGTGTGAAAATCCCCAGAGGAGGTAAGGAGACATCCCCAATATATAACAACGTGGCTAAGGGAAGTGTGATAATCCCTAGAGGAGGTAAGGAGACTTCCCCAATAAATAACCACATGGCCAGGGGGGAGTGTGATAATCCCCAATATATAACCACATGGCCGAGGGGAGTGTGACAATCCCCAATATATAACCACATGGCCAGGGGGGAGTGTGATAATCCCCAATATATAACCACATGGCCAGGGGGGTGTGTGATAATCCCCAATATATAACCACATGGCCAGGGGGGAGTGTGATAATCCCCAATATATAACCACATGGCCGGGGGGGGAGTGTGATAATCCCCAATATATAACCACATGGCCAGGGGGGAGAGTGATAATCCCCAATATATAACCACATGGCAGGGGGTAGTGTGATAATCCCCAATATATAACCACATGGCCGGGGCGGAGTGTGATAATCCCCAATATATAACCACACGGCCAGGGGGGAGTGTGATAATCCCCAATATATAACCACATGGCCGCGGGGGAGTGTGATAATCCCCAATATATAACCACATGGACGGGGGGGAGTGTGATAATCCCCAATAAAAAACCACATGGCCAGGGGTAGAGTGGTAATCCCCAATATATAACCACATGACCAGGGGGGAGTGTGATGATCCCCAGAGGAGTTAAGGAGACTTCCCCAATATATAACCACATGGCCAGGGGGGAGTGTGATAATCCCCAATATATAACCACATAGTCAGGGAGGAGTGTGATAATTCCCAATATATAACCAAATGGCCAGGGCAGAGTGTGATATATAACCACATGGCCAGGGGGAGAGTGATAATCCCCAATTATATAACCACATGGCCAGGGGGGAGTGTGATAATCCCCAATATATAACAACATGGCCGGGCGGAGTGTGATAATCCCCAGTATATAACCACATGGCCAGTGGGGAGTGTGATACTCCCCAATATATAACCACATGGCCAGGGGGGAGTGTGAAAATCCCCAATATATAACAACATGGCCGGGGGGAGTGTGATAATCCCTAATATATATCCACATGGCCAGGGGGGAGTGTGATAATCCCCAATATATAACAACATGGCCGGGGGGAGTGTGATAATCCCCAATACATAACCACATGGCCAGGGGGAGAGTGATAATCCCCAGAGGATGTAAGGAGAGATCCCCAATATATAACCACATGGCCAGGGGGAGTGTGAAAATCCCCAATATATAACAACATGGCCGGGGGGAGTGTGATAATCCCTAATATATATCCACATGGCCAGGGGGGAGTGTGAAAATCCCCAATATATAACCACATGGCCAGGGGGGAGTGTGATAATCCCCAATATATAACCACATGGCCAGGGGGGAGTGTGATAATCCCCAATATATATCCACATGGCCAGGGGGGAGTGTGATAATCCCCAATATATAACAACATGGCCGGGGGGAGTGTGATAATCCCCAATACATAACCACATGGCCAGGGGGAGAGTGATAATCCCCAGAGGATGTAAGGAGAGATCCCCAATATATAACAACATGGCCGGGGGGAGTGTGATAATCCCCAATATATAACCACATGGCCAGGGGGAGTGTGAAAATCCCCAGAGGAGGTAAGGAGACATCCCCAATATATAACCACATGGCCAGGGGAAGTGTGATAATCCCTAGAGGAGGTAAGGAGACTTCCCCAATATATAACCACATGGCCAGGGGGAGAGTGATAGAAAGAAAGAACCATAGAAAAGAAACATAGAAAAAAAATACAGCGCAGTACAGGCCTTTTGGCCTTCGATGTTGCGCCGATCCAAGCCCACCTAACCGACACTAGCCCACTATCCTCCATATGCCTATCCAATGCCTGTTTAAATGCCCATAAAGAGGGAGAGTCCACCACTGCTACTGGCAGGGCATTCCATGAACTCACGACTCGCTGAGTAGAGAATCTACCCCTAACATCTGTCCTATACCTACCACCCCTTAATTTAAAGCCCCCTCGTAATAGCTGACTCCATATGTGGAAAAAGGTTTTCACGGTCGACCCTATCTAAACCCCTAATCATCTTGTACACCTCTATCAAGTCACTCCTAAATCTTCTTTTCTCCAATGAAAACAGCCCCAAGTGCCTCAGCCTTTCCTCATACGATCTTCCTACCATACCAGGCAACATCCTGGTAAACCTCCTCTGCACCCGTTCCAGTGCCTCCACATCCTTCCTATAGTATGGCGACCAAAACTGCACACAATACTCCAGATGCGTCTGCACCAGAGTCTTATATAACTGCAACATGACCTCAGGGTTCCGGAATTCAATTCCTCTACCAATAAAAGCCAGTACGCCATATGCCTTCTTCACCTCACTATTTACCTGGATGGCAACTTTCAGAGACCTGTGTACATGGACACCAAGATCCCTCTGCTCATCCACACTACCAAGTATCCGACCATTAGCCCAGTATCCCATCTTTTTGTTACTCTTACCAAAGTGAATCACCTCACACTTACCTACATTGAACTCCATTTGCCACCTTTCTGCCCAGCTCTGCAACCTATCTATATCCCGCTGTAACCTGACACATCCTTCCTCAATAATCCCCAATACATAACCACATGGCCAGGGGGAGTGTGATAATCCCCAATATATAACCACATGGCCAGAGGGAGTGTGATAATCCCCAATATATAACCACATGGCCAGAGGGAGTGTGATAATCCCCAGAGGACGTAAGGAGGCATCCTCAATATATAACCACATGGCCAGGGGGAGTGTGATAATCCCCAGAGGAGGTAAAGAGACATCCCCAATATATAACCACATGGCCAGGGGATGTGTGATAATCCCCAGAGGACGTAAGGAGGCATCCTCAATATATAACCACATGGCCAGGGGGAGTGTGATAATCCCCAGAGGACGTAAGGAGGCATCCTCAATATATAACCACATGGCCAGGGGGAGTGTGATAATCCCCAGAGGAGGTAAGGAAACAACCCAATATAAACCACATGGCCAGGGGGGAGTGTGATAATCCCCAGAGGACGTAAGGAGGCATCCTCAATATATAACCACATGGCCAGGGGGAGTGTGATAATCCCCAGAGGACGTAAGGAGGCATCCTCAATATATAACCACATGGCCAGGGGGAGTGTGATAATCCCCAGAGGAGGTAAGGAAACAACCCAATATAAACCACATGGCCAGGGGGGAGTGTGATAATCCCCAGAGGAGGTAAGGAGACTACCCCAATATATAACCACATGGCCAGGGGAGTGTGATAATCCCCAGAGGAGGTAAGGAGACTTCCCCAATATATAACCACATGGCCAGGGGAGTGTGATAATCCCCAGAGGAGGTAAGGAGACTTCCCCAATATATAACCACATGGTCAGGGGGAGTGTGATAATCCCCAGAGGCGGTAAGGAGACTTCCCCAATATATAACCACATGGCCAGGGGGAGTGTGTTAATCCCCAGAGGAGGTGAGGAGACATCCCCAGTACACAACTACATGGCCAGAGGGAGGGAGAGAATGTGAAAAATTCCCAGAGTAGGTAAGGAGACATCCCCAATATGTAACCACATGGCCAGGGGGAGTGTGATAATCCCCAGAAGAGGTAAGGATACATCCCCAATATATAACCACATGGCCAGGGGGAGTGTTATAATCGCCAGAGATGGTAAGGAGAGTTCCCCAATATATAACCACATGGCCAGGGGGAGTGTTATAATCGCCAGAGGTGGTAAGGAGACATCCCCCATATATAACCACATGGCCAGGGGGGAGTGTGATAATCCCCAATATATAACCACATGGCCAGGGAGGAGAGTGATAATTCCCAATATATAACCACATGGCCAGGGGGGAGTCTGATATATAACCACATGGCCAGGGGGAGAGTGATAATCCTCAATTATATAACCACATGGCCAGGGGGGAGTGTGATAATCCCCAATATATAACAACATGGCCGGGGGGAGTGTGATAATCCCCAATATATAACCACATGGACAGGGGGGAGTGTGATAATCCCCAATATGTAACAACATGGCCGGGGGGGGAGTGTGATAATCCCCAATATATAACAACATGGCCAGGGGGGAGTGTGATACTCCCCAATATATAACCACATGGCCGGGGGGGGGGAGTGTGATAATCCCCAATATATAACAACATGGCCAGGGGGGAGTGTGATAATCCCCAATATATAACCACATGGCCAGGGGGAGTTTGATAATCCCCAATATATAACCACATGGCCGGGGGGGAGTGTGATAATCCCCAATATATAACCACATGGCCCGGGCGGAGTGTGATAATCCCCAATATATAACCACATGGCCGGGGGGGAGTGTGATAATCCCCAATATATAACCACATGGCCCGGGCGGAGTGTGATAATCCCCAATATATAACCACATGGCCAGGGGGGAGTGTGATAATCCCCAATATATAACCACATGGCCAGGGGGGAGTGTGATAATCCCCAATATATAACCACATGGCCAGGGGGGAGTGTGATAATCCCCAATATATAACCACATGGCCGGGGGGGAGTGTGATAATCCCCAATATATATCCACATGGCCAGGGGGGAGTGTGATAATCCCCAATATATAATCACATGGCCGGGGGGAGTGTGATAATCCCCAATATGTAACCACATGGCCAGGGGGGAGTGTGATAATCCCCAATATATAACCACATGGCCAGGGGGGAGTGTGATAATCCCCAATATATATCCACATGGCCAGGGGGGAGTGTGATAATCCCCAATATATAACAACATGGCCGGGGGGAGTGTGATAATCCCCAATACATAACCACATGGCCAGGGAGAGAGTGATAATCCCCAGAGGATGTAAGGAGAGATCCCCAATATATAACCACATGGCCAGGGGGAGTGTGAAAATCCCCAGAGGAGGTAAGGAGACATCCCCAATATATAACAACATGGCCAGGGGGGAGTGTGATAATCCCCAATATATAACCACATGGCCGAGGGGAGTGTGACAATCCCCAATATATAACCACATGGCCAGGGGGGAGTGTGATAATCCCCAATATATAACCACATGGCCAGGGGGGTGTGTGATAATCCCCAATATATAACCACATGGCCAGGGGGGAGTGTGATAATCCCCAATATATAACCACATGGCCAGGGGGGTGTGTGATAATCCCCAATATATAACCACATGGCCGGGGGGGGGGGGGGAGTGTGATAATCCCCAATATATAACCACAAGGCCAGGGGGGAGTGTGATAATCCCCAATATATAACCACATGGCAGGGGGGAGTGTGATAATCCCCAATATATAACCACATGGCCGGGGCGGAGTGTGATAATCCCCAATATATAACCACACGGCCAGGGGGGAGTGTGATAATCCCCAATATATAACCACATGGCCGCGGGGGAGTGTGATAATCCCCAATATATAACCACATGGCCGGGGGGGGGAGTGTGATAATCCCCAATATATAACCACATGGCCAGGGGTAGAGTGGTAATCCCCAATATATAACCACATGACCAGGGGGGAGTGTGAGGATCCTCAGAGGAGGTAAGGAGACTTCCCCAATATATAACCACACGGCCGGGGGGAGTGTGATAATCCCCAATATATAACAACATGGCCAGGGGGGAGTGTGATAATCCCCAATATATAACCACATGGCCAGGGGGGAGTATGATAATCCCCAATATATAACCACATGGCCAGAGCGGAGTGTGATAATCCCCAATATATACTCACATGGGCAGGGGTGTATTATAATCCCCAATATACAACAACATGGCCGGGGGGAGTGTGATAATCCCCAATATATAACCACATGGCCGGGGGGAGTGTGATAATCCCCAATATATAACCACATGGCCCGGGCGGAGTGTGATAATCCCCAATATGTAACCACATGGCCCGGGCGGAGTGTGATAATCCCCAATATGTAACCACATGGCCAGGGGGGGAGTGTGATAATCCCCAATATATAATCACATGGCCGGGGGGAGTGTGATAATCCCCAATATATAACCACATGGCCAGGGGGGAGTGTGATAATCCCCAATATATAACAACATGGCCGGGGGGAGTGTGATAATCCCCAATATATAACCACATGGCCGGGGGGAGTGTGATAATCCCCAATATATAACCACATAGCCAGGGAGGAGTGTGATAATTCCCAATATATAACCAAATGGCCAGGGCGGAGTGTGATATATAACCACATGGCCAGGGGGAGAGTGATAATCCCCAATTATATAACCACATGGCCAGGGGGGAGTGTGATAATCCCCAATATATAACAACATGGCCGGGCGGAGTGTGATAATCCCCAATATATAACCACATGGCCAGGGGGGAGTGTGATACTCCCCAATATATAACCACATGGCCAGGGGGTAGTGTGATAATCCCCAATATATAACAACATGGACGGGGGGAGTGTGATAATCCCCAATACATAACCACATGGCCAGGGGGAGAGTGATAATCCCCAGAGGATGTACGGAGAGATCCCCAATATATAACCACATGGCCAGGGGGAGTGTGAAAATCCCCAGAGGAGGTAAGGAGACTTCCCCAATATATAACCACATGGCCAGGGGAAGTGTGATAATCCCTAGAGGAGGTAAGGAGACTTCCCAATATATAACCACATGGCCAGGGGGAGAGTGATAGAAAAAGAACCATAGAAAAGAAACATAGAAAAAAAACACAGCGCAGTACAGGCCCTTTGGCCTTCGATGTTGCGCTGATCCAAGCCCACCTAACCGACACTAGCCCACTATCCTCCATATGCCTATCCAATGCCTGTTTAAATGCCCATAAAGAGGGAGAGTCCACCACTGCTACTGGCAGGGCATTCCATGAACTCACGACTCGCTGAGTAAAGAATCTACCCCTAACATCTGTCCTATACCTACCACCCCTTAATTTAAAGCCCCCTCGTAATAGCTGACTCCATACGTGGAAAAAGGTTTTCACGGTCGACCCTATCTAAACCCCTAATCATCTTGTACACCTCTATCAAGTCACTCCTAAATCTTCTTTTCTCCAATGAAAACAGCCCCAAGTGCCTCAGCCTTTCCTCATACGATCTTCCTACCATACCAGGCAACATCCTGGTAAACCTCCTCTGCACCCGTTCCAGTGCCTCCACATCCTTCCTATAGTATGGCGACCAAAACTGCACACAATACTCCAGATGCGTCTGCACCAGAGTCTTATATAACTGCAACATGACCTCAGGGCTCCGGAACTCAATTCCTCTACCAATAAAAGCCAGTACGCCATATGCCTTCTTCACCGCACTATTTACCTGAATGGCAACTTTCAGAGACCTGTGTACATGGACACCAAGATCCCTCTGCTCATCCACACTACCAAGTATCCGACCATTAGCCCAGTATCCCATCTTTTTGTTACTCTTACCAAAGTGAATCACCTCACACTTACCTACATTGAACTCCATTTGCCACCTTTCTGCCCAGCTCTGCAACTTATCTTTATACCGCTGTAACCTGACACATCCTTCCTCAATAATCCCCAATACATAACCACATGGCCAGGGGGAGTGTGATAATCCCCAATATATAACCACATAGCCAGGGGGAGTGTGATAATCCCCAATATATAACCACATGGCCAGGGGGGAGTGTGATAATCCCCAATATATAACCACATGGCCAGGGGGAGTGTGATAATCCCCAGAGGAGGTAAGGAGACATCCCTAGTACACAACTACATGGCCAGAGGGAGGGAGAGAATGTGAAAAACCCCCAGAGAAGGTATGGAGACATCCCTAACACTCAACCACATGGCAAGAGGAGGGAGTGTGGAAGCATGCAGAAGAGATGAGGTATTCTGAGTTCATAACCACAGCTCAAGAGAGAGGGAGTGTGGATCCCCCAGAGCAGGTAGAGAGACTTATTCAATTGAGAATTGATGCTGAGAGTGTATCAGGACTGGGGCGTTTAGCCTACGGACAGCTTCTTGGGGTTTGACTTCTAACATTGGCTTTTGTTGTACCTATCTCCTAATATCGAAACCCGTGGCTAGAATCGCTGTCTGGGTAAAGTTGTCTAAGAGCAGCAAGAAACAGTATTATTGATCACTGTCACCAGTCTGCATCACTCAGTTTGTTTTATTATGTCATTTCCCCCAGAGCAAGGAACGATCATTTGGACTCCATGGTTGCAATATTAATTTAGGGCCCTCCCTCAGCCACCTGATGGAAGCAGGTGTAATGCAAAATTTAAATCCTACCGCCTCAACCTGTCTAACCCCCTCTCCTACTCCAACCTCTCACCTTCACAACGCGCAGCCCTTCAATCCCGACCTCACCATCAAGCCAGCAGATAAACGGGGCGCAGTGGTAATCTGACGCACTGACCTCTACACTGCTGAAGCCAGACGCCAACTCGAGGATACCTCCTCCTACCGCCCCTCCACCATGACCCCACACCCCCATCACCAAACCATCATCTCCCAGACCATACAGAACCTCATCACCTCAGGAGTTCTCCCAGCTTCCAACCTCGTAGTCCGAGAACCCCGCACTGCCCGGTTCTACCTCCTTCCCAAGATCCACAAGCCTGACCACCCTGGCCGACCCATTGTCTCAGCATGCTCCTGCCCCACTGAACTCATTTCTACCTACTTCGACACTGTCCTATCCCCCCTAGTTCAGGAGCTCCCCACATACGTTCGAGACACCACCCATGCCCTCCACCTCCTCCAAGACTTCCGTTTTCCCAGCCCCCAATGCCTCATCTTCACCATGGATATCCAGTCGCTCTACACCTCCATCCGCCATGACCAGGGCCTCCAAGCCCTCCGTTTCTTCCTCTCCAGATGTCCCCAACAGTACCATTCCACTGACACTCTCATTCGTTTGGCCAAACTGGTCCTCACCCTTAACAATTTCTCCTTTGAATCCTGCCACTTCCTCCAGACCAAAGGGGTAGCCATGGGCACACGTATGGGCCCCAGCTATGCCTGTCTCTTTGTTGGCTACGTAGAACAGTCGATCTTCCATAATTACACCGGCACCACTCCCCACATCTTCCTCCGATACATTGATGACTGCATCGGCGCCACCTCATGCTCCCGCGAGGAGGTTGAGCAATTCATCAACTTCACCAACACATTCCACCCTGACCTTAAATTTACCTGGACCCATCTCTGACACTTCCCTCCCCTTTCTGGACCTCTCCATCTCCATTAATGATGACTGACTCGACACCGACATTTTTTTACAATCCCACTGACTCCCACAGCTACCTGGATTACACCTCTTCCCATCCTATCTCCTGTAGAAATGCCATCCCGTATTCCCAATTCCTCAGCCTCCTCCGTATCTGCTCCCAGGAGGACCAGTTCCACCACAGAACACACCAGATGGCCTCCTTCTTTAGAGACCGCAATTTCCCTTCCCACGTGGTTAAAGATGGCCTCCAACACATCTCGTCCACATCCCGCACCTCTGCCCTCAGACCCCACCCCTCCAACCGTAACAAGGACAGAACCCCCCTGGTGCTCACCTTCCACCCTACCAACCTTCGCATAAACCAAATCATCCGCCGACATTTCGCCACCTTCAAACGGACCCCACCACCCCTTTCCGCCTCCCATAAAGACCGTTCCCTCCGTGACTACTTGGTCAGGTCCATGCCCCCCTACAACCCACCCTCCCATCCTGGTACCTTCCCCTGCCACCGCAGGAACTGTAAAACCTGCGCCCACACCTCCTCCCTCACCTCCATCCAAGGCCCTAAAGGAGCCTTCCACATCCATCAAAGTTTTACCTGCACATCCACTAATATCATTTATTGTATCCGTTGCTCCTGATATGGTCTCCTCTACATTGGGGAGACTGGACACCTCCTAGCAGAGCGCTTTAGGGAACATCTCTGGGACACCCGCACCAATCAACCACACCGCCCTGTGACCCAACATTTCAACTCCCCCTCCCACTCTGCCGAGGACATGGAAGTCCTGGGCCTCCTTCACCGCCGCTCCCTCACCACCAGATGCCTGGAGGAAGAATGCCTCATCTTCTACCTCTGAACACTTCAACCCCAGGGCATCAATGTGGACTTCAACAGTTTCCTCACTTCCCCTTCCCCCACCTCACCCCAGTCCCAAACTTCTAGCTCAGCACTCTCCCCATGACTTGTCCTACCTGCCTATCTCCCTTTCCACCTATCCACTCCACCCTCCTCCCTGACCTATCACCTTCATCCCCTCCCCCACTCACCTATTGTACTCTATGCTACTTTCTCCCCACCACCACCCCTCCTCTAGCTTATCTCTCCACCCTGCAGGCTGTCTGCCTGTATTCCTGATTAAGGGCTTTTGCCCGAAACATCGATTTTACTGCTCCTTGAATGCTGCCTGAACTGCTGTGCTCTTCCAGTGTCACTAATCCAGAATCTGGTTTCCAGCATCTGCAGTCATTGTTTTTAACCTACTTTCTTTTAAAGTCAACACTCGTATGGAGTTAGACAGAAAGTGTTGTTCTACCCACATGCCCAGGCTTGGCACTCAGTTAGTTAGATTAAAATGAACATCACATTAAACCAACTGATGCAGAAAGAGTGTAACCAGGTTGCATCTTACAGTCAAGTAATGGTAGATGAAGTTTAAAAATATTTTGGTTCAACTTTATTTCTGATTTAGAGTTTATGACACCATTGGTATCATAGGAATATCAAGGTTCCCAAGGTCAATTCAACATGTTGTTTGTGTTCAAGTTAAATAACTGATTTTTGATAGGAAGATGTGCATTGCTTGTTCCTACTGAATCCTCCACTCATTTTTTTTAACCATCAAAGTCTCAAGATTCTGAAAATAAATCCATATTTGGAATATTCCTGCAATGATTCTTAAATTTTAAAAAAACTTTGATAACTTCAAGAAAAAAATCACATCAGACTATCGATGTTCTCTGCATCTAACAGCAAATATTTTTCAGGTTTGATCTGACGCTGAAGAGCGACTTGTTCCATCTCCCTCTAACTGCTTGCAAAACCAAAAAATGAAATACCTTTTGATTTTACTTCTTCTTTTCGACTTCATCACTTTGGGTAAGAAACACCACCATAATATTGCATATGATGAAATTAAAATAGAAGAATAATTTGATTTTGGTTCAATTTCTGACCTTCCACCAGTTGTTTTACAGTCCTATTGATGATTGTTAGGTTCACTTCACTATTCTGTACAGGCATGAGCCATCAGTTCAATACATATTGGAAACGGGTCCATTGGTCTAACACTGAAAGTTGCTAAATATTGAGTTCACCAATTGAGTGATGATATCAGTTGGCCAGAGGAAGGCCAAGAGTAAAAAAGGAGGTAGCAGTTCAGATGAAGGTTCTGATTCCAGTCAGAGATTTCATCGAAGTAACTTACTCAATAGCCCTTCTTACAAACCATCTCTCCCTAACTCACTCCCTGACAGCAACCTCTCTTCCTAAACCTACCCTCGCCATTCACACCCCTTTCACCCACACTGCCCAACAAATACACCAACAATTAGCATCCCCACTTACCCCAGCTCACAGTTAGTATCCCCTCTTCCACACACTCCCCCAACTCACAATGAGCATACCACGTCCCCACTCTCCCCCAACTCACATTTAGCATCCCCCCCTTCCTCACTCTCGCCCAACTCACAATTAGCAGCCCCCTTCCCCACTCTCCCCAACTCAAAATTAGCAGCCCCCTTTCCCACTCTCCCCCATTTCACAATTAGCATCCCCCCTTCTCCACACTTCCCCAACTCACAATTAGCAGCCCCTCTTCCCCACTCTCTCCAAACTCACAATTAGCATCCCCCCTTTCCCACGCCTCCCAAATCACAATTAGCAGCCCCTCTTCCCCACTCTCCCCCAACTCACAATTAGCAGCCCCTCTTCCCCACTCTCCCCCAACTCACAATTAGCATCCCCTCTTCCCCACTCTCCCCCAACTCACAATTAGCAGCCCCTCTTCCCCACTCTCCCCCAACTCACAATTAGCAGCCCCTCTTCCCCACTCTCCCCCAACTCACAATTAGCATCCCCTCTTCCCCACTCTCCCCCAACTCACAATTAGCATCCCCTCTTCCCCACTCTCCCCCAACTCACAATTAGCAGCCCCTCTTCCCCACTCTCCCCCAACTCACAATTAGCAGCCCCACTTCTCCACTCTCCCCCAACTCACAATTAGCAGCCCCTCTTCCCCACTTTCCCCCAACTCACAATTAGCAGCCCCTCTTCCCCACTCTCCCCCAACTCACAATTAGCAGCCTCACTTCTCCACTCTCCCCCAACTCACAATTAGCAGCCCCTCTTCCCCACTCTCCCCCAACTCACAATTAGCATCCTCTTTTCTCCACTCTCCCCCATCTCACAATTAGCATCGCCTCTTCCCCACTCTCACCCAACTCACAATTAGCATCCTCTTTTCTCCACTCTCCCCCATCTCACAATTAGCATCGCCTCTTCCCCACTCTCACCCAACTCACAATTAGAAGCCCCTCTTCCCCACTCTCCCCGAACTCACAATTAGCATCCCCCCCTTCCCCAACTCACAATTAGCATCCCCCCTTCCCCACGCTTTCCCAACTCACAATTAGCAGCCCCTCTTCCCCACTCTGTCCCAACTCACAATTAGCATCCTCTCTTCCACACTCTCCCCCAACTCACAATGAGCATACCACTTCCCCACTCTCCCCCATCTCATGATTAGCAGCCCCTCTTCCCCAACTCACAATTAGCCGCCCCTCTTCCCCACTCTCCCCCAACTCACAATTAGCATCCCCTCTTCCCCACCTCACAATTAGCAGGCCCTCTTCCCCACTCTCCCCCATCTCACAATGAGCATACCACTTCTCCACTCTCCCCCAACTCACAATTAGCAGCCCCACTTCCCCAGTCTCCCCCAACTCACAATTAGCATCCCCACTTCCCCAGTCTCCCCCAACTCACAATTAGCATCCCCACTTCCCCAGTCTCCCCCAACTCACAATTAGCATCCCCTCTTCCCCACTCTCCCCCAACTCATATTTAGCAGCCCACTTCATAATTAGGAGCTCAACTCCCCATCTCCACCCCCACAGATTGTAGCACCTATTCCCAATCCTTATTTCCTGCTCAATCCTTTGTATCTTTGCAAAACAGCTTCACCTGTACAGTGTTTTGATTAGCAGCTGCACTGTTACTCAGGTTTCTACACCACTACTCGCTTTCCTGCCAAATTCTGCTCCTTGAAACGTAATCTCAATCCTCCTGCATCTGCTGCTAATAGATATAACAGCACCTTACAGTGTGCCTTTTACAGAGGTTGTTATTGTGTGGAACTCAGTGCTATACCATTGCAAAGATTATCCACTCGGTCATTTAGACTCAGATAACCTACTTAAAACACTGGGGATGTACCATCAGCATCTCTTCACAAGATCTTCCACAATCTATGATAAGGGATGACTAGCAGCCGCATCCTCCTTCAAGTTAATGTGCACAGCATTGTTGCACTAACCACTCCAAGCTAGGGTTGTTTAGAAGCATGTGTCATTCATATACCCTTCACCGGACCCTTGAAGGAGCTGCTGTACTTTAAAACTCAGACATGGCTGGGAGAATCCCAAACGTCCCTGAAGAAGTCAAATATGTTTGCTCACTCATGGGTGACCAACGAGAAGCTAAAGGGCTTACTTAGGACACATCACCAGACTTTATTGGGAACATGTTGGGGTTGTTGATACATCAGAGAGAATGCACAAACTTTGCAAGAACTCATCTGTCTGTCATCCTTCATATATGGCAGAGTCTAGAGATCACGCGTTGGACTTTTCGCAACCCGTCGCACCACAATGGAAGTAAGTCATTCTGAAAACCAAGGGATTGCCTAAGAGGAACACGAATGTCTGCATAACAAATGCTTCATATGAATGATTATTTTGATTTACAAGTAATGTAGCAGGTTCATTCTCTTTCATTCTACAGTAGTAACCTCATTGGCAAGGCCAGCATTTATTTGCCTTCAAGTTGCAGTAAAGGTAAAGACCAGCTAATGTGAAGGTGGCAGATCTCTTGGGCTTTACAACAATCCAGTTTTTTCTTAGCTCTTTTAAAAGCTGTGATTAAATTCTCAATCTGCCAATTCTCTACTTTTAAAAGAAAATCAAAAAAACGTAAAGGAAATGAGCAAGCATATACACTTAGAAATGATGAACAATCCTTAAACTGCTTGGTAATTATTCTTCCACTGCCAGTTATTAACAGAACAGATTCCTCTTTATTCTCTCTATTCCATTCTTTATTCATCCTAGGACATTATCTCAATGTGATTAGATTAGGTTCCCTACAGTGTAGAAACAGGCCCTTCGGCCCAACAAGTCCACACCAACCTTCCGAAGAGCAACCCACCCAGACCCATTCCCCTATATTTACCCCTGACTAATGCACTTAACACAACAGGCAATGTAGTGTGGCCAATTCACCTGACCTGCACATCTTTGGACTGTG
The DNA here is from genome assembly GCF_037043375.1 of Chiloscyllium plagiosum. Lineage (NCBI taxonomy): Eukaryota > Metazoa > Chordata > Chondrichthyes > Orectolobiformes > Hemiscylliidae > Chiloscyllium > Chiloscyllium plagiosum. Next base: position 5,347,292 of record NW_028270173.1, on the reverse strand, counting down.
GGAGGAAACCGGAGCACCCAGAGGAAACCCACGCAGACACGGGGAGAATGTGCAAACTCCACACAGACAGTTGTCCAAGGCTGGAATCGAACCTGGGATCTTGATGCTGTGAGGCAGCAGTGCTAACCACTGAGCCACCGTGCTGCCCCAACCGAGGTTGTGGCGGCACGGTGAGGAGATTGTTCTACAGGCACAATCACTAATAGCTATCCCACTCTTTCCCAAACTTCATTCCACAGTGATCCTGTTTTGAGGCTTGAAACTTGACATAACTCCTTGAAAGAGTGAAGGCCTGTCAGAGGAGGAACATGGCTGTTCTAACTTAGTCTCAAACCTGCCTAGGCTCTTGCAGCCCCAAAATTTTAGATTGTGATTGGAGTTCCGACTTGTAGCTTGGGAACTCATAAGCTTACACCATCCACCTTTATTGTGCAGGCACCTGTATCACACAAATGTTGGCAATCATTTGTCATTAGCATCAACTTCAGTTGCAAAGGCTTGACTCAGCCCATATTAATCACATCAGTTATTTAATATAGACTATTACTTGACAAAGTAAAGTTGTCTATTTATGGAAGTGTGGTCACATTTGGTTTTGCTGCAATGTGTTTAGTTCTTGTTATGTGTAGCCTGCAGCTGTAAATCAAACAGAAACCTTGTCAGTGTTGCAAGGCACTTCCTTCATTTACGGTAAAAATGATGCCTACAATTGTCTGTCATTGTGGCGGGAATTGGTGGGGAGTTTCTCTCAATACACAAAGAATGAGAGACTTCACTTTCCCATTTAATCCCACAACTGTTAATGACAGATAAGGACTTCAGGCAGCTTAAATCAGCTGATTGAAGCACTGTTAACTACAGACAGGTGGACACTTAGGAATGCTACATTTAGACTTTAACTTGATTTGATTTATTGATTTGAATCATTCTAATCGCGTGTACAGTAGTATAGTGAAGCACTTTGCAAGCAGAACAAGCACATCATACAAAGCAAGGACATATAGAGCATTGGATATTATTGAGAAGATCATTCTAACAGGATTCTAGCAGTTAAGCACACTCAAATGAATAATGTAAAAGAACAAAACATTAAACAATAAAGAGAGGGTTCTGAAAAGATTTGTCAAGATGTTGCCGGAAATGGAGGATTTGGGATATAAAAATAGACTGAAAGTGGGGGGACTTTTTCACTGAAACATAGGAGGTTGAGAGGTGACCTTATTGAGGTTTATAAAATCATGAGGGGTATAGAAAACATGAATGACAAGGGTCTTTACCCAAGGTTGGGAGACTTCAAAATAGTTGGGGAATATTTTTAAGATGAGAGAAGAGAGATTTAGAAAGGACATGTGTTACGACACGGGATAAACTCTCCCTGCTAATTTAAACCAGCAACGTAGAAAAGATTTACTCTGTGCTGTAATCTGTGAACATTCAAGAGGCAAAGAACAATCCCAAAAGGCACTATTTAAAGTAAAAATTAACAACTTTATTTTTTAAAGTCTTACAGAGAATAACTAACTAACAACTATTTACAACTCATTTACCTAAACCCATCTTTTACCTTCCCCTCTACAATCCTGGTCTGATTAAAAAAATCCCAGTTACGTTGTACCAAAAAAATATAATTATGTTTCAAAAGCAGTCAGCTCGCTGAGTGTCCTCTGTATTTGCCTCTGTCATCTTCTTAGGATTATGTCTCACAGATCGTTGATAGATAAAGGTACCTTTAAGAGAGCAGGTATTTCTGAAAATAGTCTCTCTCTCTCTCTCTCGAGTTGTTAGTGCTTGGCAATTTGCTTTGCCGCTCTGGCTCACTGTTCCAAAAAATGCCTGATATTTACACCCCAAAGCATCAGATCATTTCATTGGTTTTTAATATTGTCAAAATACTAAATTCAAACTTGATTGGAGTTTGGTATCTTGAGGCATAATTTAAACTGATTGGCCAAATTCAAATTTGTTTTTTTAATCCATGCAACCCAGCTAATCTCGTTGTTCAACCAAATGTTATATTTTAAATTTTCCAGTATTCTGTGTGGTTCTCTAAGTCCTTGCTAGCTTTCTATTCTCTTAAAGGTACAGTACTCTTACATCTTCATAATACATGAGAGGCAACATTTTTACACAGAGAGTAGTTCGTGTGTGGAATGAACTTCCTGAGGAAGTGCTGGTTGTGGGTAGACAATAGACAATAGGTGCAGAAGTAGGCCATTCTGCCCTTTGAGCCTGCACCACCATTCAATATGATCATGGCTGATCATCCTTAATCAGTATCCTATTCCTGCCTTATATCCATAACCCTTGATTCCACTATCCTTGAGAGCTCTATCCAACTCTTTCTTAAATGAATCCAGAGACTGGGCCTCCACTGCCCTCTGGGGCAGAGCATTCCACACAGCCACCACTCTCTGGGTGAAGAAGTTTCTCCTCACCTCTGTCCTAAAAGGTCTACCCCGTATTTTTAAGCTGTGTCCTCTGGTTCGGCACTCACCCATCAGCGGAAACATGTTTCCTGCCTCCAGAGTGTCCAATCCTTTAATAATCTTACAGAACATAGAAGAATACAGCACAGTACAGGCCCTTCGGCCCTCGATGTTGCGCCGATCCAAGCCCACATAACCTACACTAGCCCACTATCCTCCATATGCCTATCCAATACCCGCTTAAATGCCCATAATGAGGGAGAGTCCACCACTGCTACTGGCAGGGCATTCCATGAACTCACGACTCGCTGAGTAAAGAACCTACCCCTAACATCTGTCCTATATCTACCCTCCCTTAATTTAAAGCTATGCCCCCTTGTAATAGCTGACTCCATACGTGGAAAAAGATTCTCACTGTCGACCCTATCTAAACCCCTAATCATCTTGTAGTCCTCTATGAAGTCACCCCTAAACCTTCTTCTCTCCAATGAAATCAACCCCAAGTGCCTCAGCCTTTCCTCATACGATCTTCCTACCATACCAGGCAACATCCTGGTAAACCTCCTCTGCACCCGTTCCAGTGCCTCCACATTCTTCCTATAGTATGGCGACCAAACCTGCACACAATATTCCAGATGTGGCCGCACCAGAGTCTTATGCAACTGCAACATGACCTCAGGACTCCGGAACTCAATTCCTCTACCAATAAAAGCCAGTACGCCATATGCCTTCTTCTCCGCACTATTTACCTGGGTGGCACCTTTCAAAGATCTGTGTACATGGACATCAAGATCCCTCTGCTCATCCACACTACCAAGTATCCGACCATTAGCCCAGTCTCAATCAGATCCCCTCTCAGTCTTCTAAACTCAAGGGTATACAAGCCCAGTCTCTCCAGTCTTTCAGCGTAAGGTAGTCCCACCATTCCAGGAATTGACCTCGTGAACCTACGCTGCACTCCCTCAATAGCCAGAATGTCTTTCCTCAAATTTGGAGACCAGATCTGCACACAATACTCCAGGTGTGGTCTCACTAGGGCCCTGTACAGCTGCAGAAGAACCTCTTTGCTTCTATACTCAATCCCTCTTGTTATGAAGGCCAGCATGCTATTAGCCTTCTTCACTATCTGCTGTATCTGCATGCTTACCTTCATTGACTGGTGCACAAGAACTCCCAGATCCCTTTGTATTGCCCCTTTACCTAAATTGATTCCATTTAGGTAGTAATCTGCCTTCCTGTTCTTGCCACCAAAGTGGATAACCATACATTTATCCGCATTAAACTGCATCTGCCATGCATCTGACCACTCACCTAACCTGTCCAGGTCACCCTGTAATCTCCTAACATCCTCCTCACATTTCACCCTGCCACCCAGCTTAGTATCATCATCAAATTTGCTAATGTTATCACTAATACCATCTTCTATATCATTAATATATATTGTAAAAAGCTGCGGTCCCAGCACTGATCCCTGCAGTACCTCACTGGTCACTGCCTACCATTCCGAAATGGAGCCGTTTATCACTACTCTTTGTTTCCTGTCAGCCAACCAACTTTCAATCCAAGTTAGTACTTTGCCCCCAATACCATGCGCCCTAATTTTGCTCACTAACCTCCAATGTGGGACTTTTCCGAAAGTCCAGGTACACTACATCTACTGGATCTCCCTCGTCCATCTTCAGAGTTACATCCTCAAAAAATTCTAGAAGATTAGTCAAGCATGATTTCCCCTTAATAAATCCATGCTGACTCTGACCTATCCATTCACTGCTATCCAGATGTGTCGTAATTTCATCCTTTATAATTGACTCCAGCATCTTTCCCACCACTGAGATCAGACTAACTGGTCTATAATTTCCTGCTTTCTCTCTCCCACCTATCTTAAAAAATGGTACAACATTAGCCACCCTCCAATCCGCAGGAACTGATCCTGAATCTATTGAACTCTGGAAAATGATCACCAGTGCATCCACGATTTCCCGAGCCACCTCCTTCAGTACCCTGGGATGTAGACCATCAGGCCCTGGGGACTTACCAGCCTTCAGACCCAACAGTCTCTCCAACACCAATTCCTGGCAAATATAAATTCCCTTAAGTTCAGGTCCTTCAGCCACTGTTACCTCAGGGAGATTGCTTGTGTCTTCCCCAGTGAACACAGATCTGAAGTACCAATTCAATTCTTCTGCCATCTCTTTGTTTCCCGTAATATATTCCCCTGTTTCTGTCTTCAAGGTACAGTTACAATGTTTAAAAGACATTGGATAAGCACATGGATAGGAAAGGTTTGGTGGAATATGGGCCAGGAGCAGGCAGGTGGGACTAGTTTAGTTTAGGATTATGGTTAGCATTGACTGGTTGCACTGATGGGTCTGTTTCCATGCTGTATGAATCTATGATCTATAATAAAATCTAAAGGCAAAATTCTCTTCTGTCTTTTTGCCCCAGTTGGAGTTTACATCCCACTCACATTGCACTCTCCTCTCATAAATATTATTTTGTCCTTACTTTGGGGTTCTTGCAAATGGTCTTGATAATTTCAAGACAAAAGACTTCAACAAGCTGTGCCTTTGTACAGCAATACTCTAGTACAGTACCAACCAACTATTTCTGCTTTTTCCAGAAATAGATACCCCATTAATAGATATACCATGCACTCTACCCATAACTCCACTTTCTTGGAACTATGAACTTGTACCCCTAGGTCTGTCTGTTTAACAACATGCCCCAAGGGCCTACCACTAGCTATGTAAGTCCTGCCCTGTTTTGCATTACTAAAATGCAACACTTTGCATTTGTCTAAGTTAAATTGCATCTGTCACTTCTTGGCCCATCTGATCACGATCTTATTGTTCTCTTAGATAGCATTCTTCATACTCTGTTGTACCACCAATTTTGATGTCATCAGCAAACTTACCAACCATGCCTCCTATATTCTCATTCAGTCAGTGGAAAGTGTGTGACATTGCGTGTAAATCTAGCTCACCCCTGTCCTTCACCAAATCTTTGGTTTCCCATTGGTGAAGGTGTATTGAAGTTAATTGAACTCAGACCACAGCTCAGCTTCTAGCGTGAACTGCGGGCCTGCTGCGCACTCCGCTTCACAGAAATCTGAGGAAATTTGGCATGACGGCGAATACCCTTGCCAACTTTTATAAGTGCACCACCAAGAGCATTCTGTCTGGATGTATCACTATCTGGTATGGTAACTATACCGTTCAAGATCGGAGACAGTTACAGAGAGTGGTGAACTCAGCCCGGACAATCACAAGGCCGACCTATCTATAGTATCCATCTACCAGGCCCACTGTCAACAAAAGGCCACCAGCATTCTCAAAGATCCATCCCACCCTGGCAATGTTTTCTACAACCTCTACCATTGGGGAGAAGGTACAGAATCCTGAACACACGCAGCAGCAGGTTTCAGAACAATTTCTAACCTACTGTTGTTAGAATACTGAATGGACTCACAAACTCTTAACATTTGCCTGTACCTGTGTTTTTATTTTTGCTGCTATTTAGCTATTATTTACTTATCTATGCTATTTAACTCTGATCTGCCTGTATTGCTTGCAAAACAAAGCTTTTCACTGTGCCTCGGTACACATGACAATAAATCTCATCCCATCAACTCTACCTCTACAGAAGTTGTTCATTCTCAGTCACAAAATGAAAATAATTAGAATGCTGAATGGACCAAAAGTTTCCCAAAGTCCTCGATTAAATTGGTAAGCAGTTATGTGCTAGTACACCTTTACTGAAATATGCAGAAGGGAGCAATCATCATTAGTACGTTTTAACTCACTCAGAACAACTCGCTGACCATTTTTGCCAAATTTAATGCAACAGTCAAAATGGATTAGAATGGATAAGTGAACAAAATTACTTGGAAAAGAAGTTAACAGTTTTCCTTTGTATTTAAAAATGAATAGTTATTTTAGTGAGCCTACAAAAAGAAATACTCGTCATTTTATGTACTTTGCCTTTGTCAAACCATGAAAATACGAATCTTTATGTTGATTATGAACTAAATCAGTTTGTTTTATAACTGCCTCTGTGCTCACTAAGGTCATTAATAAACCTGTCTGATGCTCCTGTTCTAAATTTAGTTTGTAATCTGTTGCACAATGAATCAAAACTCTTCATGGAACGTAGGTACAGTAGAAGGCCTTTCAGCCCATCGAGCCTGTTCCTATGGTCTAACTGCAAATGCCTGCCATCAACATTTACCTCTTAATAATTGAGCTTAACAAAATGTTTATCTATCTCAGATTTAAAATTAACAACCGATCTAACAGCACCTTCCATTTGTGGAAGGGAGTTCCAAACATCTGTGACCTTTTGTGTGTAGAAGTGCTTCCTAACATTTCTCTGAATGGCCAGGGCCTAATTCTCAGACTATGCTCCCTATTTCTAGAATCTACAACCAGTCTAAGTAGTTTATCTACCCTGTATTTGCCTATTAAAATCTCAAAGATTTTGATCAGATCACTCCTTAATTTTCTAAGTTCAAGGGAAAACTGTGTTAATTATATAATCTCTTTTCAAAGCTTAATCCCTGAGTCCTGATTCTTGTAAACCTGCATTGTACTCCCTCCAAGGCCATTATATCTTTTCTGAGGTGTGGTGCTCAGTTCTGCTCATATTGCTCCAAGTGTGCTCTAACTGGATTTTGTACAGCTGCAGCATAACTTTTCCATTCTTGTACTCCAGTCCTTGAGATATAAAGACCATCATTCCATTTGCTTTATGGATTATTTTCTGCACCTGTTTGTGACATTTTAAAGATCTACGCACCTGAACCCCCGCATTTCTTCGGACATTGGTGGCTCAGTGGTTAGCACTGCTACCTCACAGCGCTAGGGAACCGGGTTCGATTCCACCCTCGGGTGACTGTCTGTGTGGAGTTTGCACATTCTCCCAGTGTCTGCTTGGGTTCTCTCTGGATTCTCCAGTTTCCTCCCACAATCCAGGATTGTGCACGTTAGGTGAATTGGCCATGCTAAGTTGTCCATAATGTTCAGGGGTGTGCAGTTGGGTTCATTAGTCAGAGGTAAATGTAGTATCTGCATTACTCACTTTCACCGCATTAGTCAGAGGTAAATGTAGAGTATTAGGGTAGAGGATTGGGTCTGGGTGGGTTACTGTTTGGAGGGTCAGTATGGATGTTACACCAAATGGCCTGTTTCCACACTTTAGGGATTCTATGATTTAACTTCATGGTTTAATATGAGAATAATTTGTCAGAACACCTTTGCCTTGAAGCAGTTGGAAGCTGGGTACCGAAAATTCAGTTTAAAACAATGCAATTTATGTTCTTATTAAACAGGTACGAGTCTGAAGTGCTACCAGAATACTTTAAGTCCTTTAGATTGCAAGATGGAAACAGTCATCTGTGACCCGAATGAACACTGCTTTAAAAAAGTTGGTAAAATACGTAAGTAAGAATCACCTAGGTTTTTAATCTTAAAATGTGAACATAAGTAATACAGTAGTTTGCCCAATATATTTCCAATAATTGCACCGTCAGTGACTTCATTCTAATTTATTGTTGTCGCATGGACCTAAGTGCAGTGAAAGTTTTGTTTTGTGACGAGTACAGGCAGATCATAACATGCGAAGCTATAAGGATCACAAGATATATAGACAGAGCGAAGCAGTTACAGTCGCAGTGGGAAAGCAACTGCAGCTGTTCATCTTGGTTAGATGTCCAACATTAGATCACCTACTGGGCACCTTGGATGGAGAGCTGTGTATGGTGTTGCCATGATCAGAGAAAATATAAATTCCAGAAAAGGAAGGGGAGAAAATTTCTTCATTGCAAGTGGAAACTGGCTCGTTTGTTGTTTTCTGTCTGTAAAATTAATCATCAGACATTTAAATTATATGGTTTACTCTTGTAGAGTCTTGTTTTCTCTGGCTGGGTTGAGACTATGCAAGATATATTGCAGTGTTTCCCATAACAAATAGGCACATTTCCATCAATAGAGCATTTTAAGTTATTAGAATTCTCAAATAATAGTACTGGTTTGCCAGGAAAGAAGAAGTTCTCAGAACTGGGAACAGAGGAATTATAGGAGAATATTGTATGCAGGCAGGGGAGACATCTAAAGTTCACCTTGCTGGTGATTTATAGCGATTACAGACACTTGGTTTAGAAATGGACAATGTTCTAGGATTTAGGTGTTTCAGGCGTAATAGAGAGCGATGTAAGAATCTGGGCAGTTGCGTGACTGATTAGGGAGACAATCACAACTGTACTGAGGGAGGACGTGGACAGGTTATGGAAAAATTGTTGTGGCGGATGATTTTAACTTTACCTGTATTGAGTGGGTCTTGCTTAGTGCTGGGGCTTGGATAGGCAGGATTTGTTAGGTGTGTCCAAGATAGGTTTTTGAAACAAAATGCAAATAGCCCACCTAGGGAAGAGGCCGTACTAGACATGATATTGTGGAATGAGACTGGCCAAATGGTCAAAGTTTTAGTGGGGGAACATTTTGGGAAGAGTGACCATAATTCTGTGAGTTTTAAGTGACTGTTGGATGAGAATAAGAGTACTCCTTGGGTGAAAGTACATAATTGGGGATGCTTAACTACCACAATATTAGGCAGGAACTGGAGAATGTGGATTGGGACCAGCTGTTTGAGGGCGAATCCATATCTGGCATGTGGGAATCTTTTAAAGGCCAATTGATTAGAGTTCAGGACTAGCATGTTCCTGTAAAAACGAAGGATGGCAAACTTCAGCAACTTGGGATGACAAGAGAAATTGAGAGCTTAATCAAAAAAAACAAAGGAGGCACATGGAAAGTTTAGGAAACTGAAGGCAGAGAGAGCCCTCAAAGAAGGTAAAGATAGCAGGAAAGAGCCCAGTCAAGGAATTAGGAGGACCAAAAGGGGCCATGAAATGTCCTTGGCAAAGGACTAAGGAAAATCCCAAGGCAGTTTATACATATACAAGGAGCAAGAGGGTAGCTAGGGAAAGGGTAGGTCCACACAATGATCGAGGAGGGAATTTGTGAGTGGAGCCGGAGGAAGTGGGTGAGGTCCTTAACGAATCTTTGCTTCGGCATTTGTTAAGACATGGGGTAAACCCCCTCTGTTAATTTGAAACCAGCAACACAGAAAGGATTTATCCCGTACATTAATCTGTGAAAATTCGAGAGGCCAAGGACTATTTAAAGTAAAAAGTAACAACTTTATTTCTTAAAGTATAACAGAGAATAATTAACAAACAACTATTTACATCTCCTTCCGTTAACCTATCTTTTACTTTCCTATCTGTAATACTAGTCCAATAAAACCCATGATTAAGATTTACTGAAAAATTCAAATTTCAAAACCAGCCAGCTGTCAAATCTTCTCTATATCTTCCTCTGTAGATTTGCTTCTTCTTAGGATTTCTCTTTCACAGGTCACTGATTGATGAAGGTACCTTTCAGAGAGGTATTTTTCAGGCAGTCTGTACATGCTGGTGGCTTGGCAGTTCTCCTCCCAACTGTTCAATTTTTCCTTATACTCCCAAAGCATCGGATTGTGTCATTGGGTTTTAATATTGTCAATATACTAAATTCAAACTTGATTGGTGGTTGGTATTTTGGAGTGTAATTTAAACAGAATTTTGATTTGCCAAATTCAAATTTGTTTTGTCTCCAGGCAACCCAGTTACACTAGCTGCTGAACCAAATGGTTACATTGTATCTTGTTCAGGACACTTGGTGCTGTCAGGTAATTCTGATAGCTTTTAACTCTCTTGAAGGTACAGTACGTCCACATCTTCATATCATCTCCCCGCTTAAGAAAGAATGAACCATCATAATGAAAAGATGGCTTCATTTTTTTTCTATTCTTTAAATGCATTACTCTAACATACAGATAACTTTAACCTAAGTTCACCTTAACTTCTTCCCAAATACCTGTATATATTAAAAAAATTCAATAAATACAAGTTGCAGCTAAACTTTATCAGTTAAATCCGTGATAGTGCGTCTTCAATTACATTCATACGACCCACAACATGTATGATTTTTAAATTAAAAATCTGTAATATAAGACTCCAAAGAAAATGTCTCATATTTTTGTCTGTAAAGCATTCTAAGAATGTAAGAGGATTGTGATCCAACACATTGTCTATGACATAAACATTAAAATGCTGTAAGGCCTGTACCAAACTCAATCATTCCCTTTCGATCGTGGACTGTTTCCTGTGGCGGATGTTGAGCTTCTTTGAAAAGTAACCAACTGGCAGTTCAATCCCATCCTCATCTTCCTGGAGGAATACAGCTCCAACTCCAGTGTCACTCGCATCGAAGCTGACTTTAAAAGGTTTTAAAAATTTTGATGTAGCTAAAACTGGTTTGGTGGTTAATATGGCTTTCAAATGGTCGATTGCCTCCTGGTATTGTTCTGTCCACTGAAACTTGGCGTTGTTCTTCTTCAGCAAATCAGTTAACAATGCCACTACACCACTGAAGTTTGGAACAAACTTCCGATAGAATCCACTGTGTCCTAAGAATTGAGCACCTCTTTCTTCGAAGTTGGTCCTGGAAATTCCTCGATGGCTTTCGTCTTTGCATTCCATGCGGTTAGCCTTCCATGACCGATGTTATGTCCCAAGAACATCACCTCTGCTTTCGTGAATTCCGTTTTATTTAGGTTTATCACCAGTTTTGCTTCTCATAGTAATTCAAACAGCTCTGCCAACTGTACCATGTGATCTTTCCAGGACTTACTAAAGATCACTACATCATCCAACTCGACTGCCCAGTTTGTTAACCCAGCCACAGCTCTGTTCAGGAGTCTTTAGAATGAGGTATCTGCATTCTTCATTCCAAAGGGCATCATTTAAAACTGAGACAGCCTATTTGGGGTTACAGACGCAGAAATTTCTTCTGCTGTCTCTGATAACTGTACCTGCCAGTAAACCATGCATTAAGTCCAACTTGGTGATGTCACTGGCTTGGCCGACTTTTTCGATACAGTCCTCCAATCTAGGAATTGAGTAACGCCGTTGACCTTCCGATAATCCACACAGAATGAGTCCTGTCCGGTTTGGGAACTAAGACCATCAGCGAACTCCATTCGCCCTGGCTTGATTCAGTGATATCCTTGTCGAGCGTGGCCTCCACCTTCACCTGGGCCTGTCCGACTTTGAAAGGATTAAGCCGATAAGGGTGTTATTGGAGCAGTGTTCCCTATGTCTACTTCTTGTACAATAGCAATAGTCCTCCCCATCTGATTCTTACATATGTCCTTATACTGCAGTAACAAATCTTTCAACTGCATTGTATGCTCCTGAGACAGATAACTCACTAACCTATCCCATTCCTCAAGGACTTCTTCATTTTTAAATCTATTTTGAGGCACATCAAAATCCACATCCTCTGGATTTGATTCCTCACCCTGCGGGGCAGTAACTAACACCTGTTTCTCCAGTTCTTTCTCTTGAGTATAACACAGTGTCAGCATGTTCACATTTTACCTTTTTTTTCTATGATACCTGTTTTTCCATCTGGCATCTATACTAGATAGTTTACCCGACTCAACTTTTCTTCAATTTGAAAGGGACCACTAAACCTGGTTTGGAAGGGATCTCCTATCACTGTAACAGTACTAACATGTCATCCCATCGGGAACACGTCTGAGTCTCAGAGCTTCTGTCTGTCACCTGCTTCATTCCACACTTTAGGTGTTATTTAGCTAACTCACCTACTCGATTTAATCTGTTTCTTACCTCCAATACATAATGTGAGTGTGAGATCTCTTGACTTTGGTCCTGTCAATTTTTCTTTAATTAATTTCAAAGGGCCTTTCACTTCATGCCCAAGTATTAACGTGAAGGGAGTGAATGGAGTAGATTCATTTGGGGCATCTCTAATGGCAAACAATAGGAATGGGATACCTTTATCCCAATTATTTAGGTAATCCTGACAGTTTGCTCTCAACATGGTCTTCAAGGTCTGATGCCACCTTTCTAAAGCTTCCTGGGATTCAGGATGATACACACTGGATTTAAAGTGCTGTATGCCTCAGCTATCCATAACCTCCTTCAACAGGCTAGCAGTAAAATATGACCCTTGGTCTGACTGAATTTCTTTGGGTAGCCCATACTGTGTGAAGGAAGCTACTAACTCCTCTACCACCCTTTTTGCCTTGATACTCCGTAATGGAATTGCCTCCGGAAATCTGGTAGACACATCCATTCTGGTTAACAAGTACTGGTTCCCACTTATGGTTCTCGGGAGGGGACCTACACAATCAGTTATAACCCGTGTGAAAGGTTGTTCAAATGGGGGAATTGGTAACAAAGGTGCTGGTTCTATTACTGCCTGTGGCTTACCAACCATTTGGCATGTATGACATGTACGGCAAAAGTCAACTACAGTCTTGTGCATTCCAGACTAATAAAAATGCTTTTGTACCTTAGCCTGAGTCTTTCATATCCCTATGTGACCTCCTACAGGTAGTTCGTGTGCAACCCATAATACTTCCTGTCTTTATGCTACCGGCAACACAATCTGGTGCACTTCGGCCCATTTCTCCTCTGCACTAACCTGCCACGGCCTCCATTTTCATCTTATGATTCTTTCTTTCAGATAATAACCCTCTGAAATATTCTCTGCCTCCTTTTCAGAGTACACATCCACATATATATCTTTTACTGTTTTGTCTTTCTGTTGCAAGTCCCTTAGCCTTTCAGGAGTAAACACTTCTGTCTGACCCTCTGCCTGTTCAGGTTCTTCCTGCATCATTATGTCAAACAGGGTGTCTGCTAACTGAATCGCAGCTCCTTCATCTTTCTTTTTACTTTTTGCTTTGTGCTGTGACTTATGATAGTGGGATCTGGTTACCACACAGTCTGGGAAAATACCAGGATGTTTCTGTTTTATCTCCTCAGTTTCTTGGTCTTCCTTGGGCTTCTTTACCACAAAGGGTGTCACTCCCACCTTGGATCCTGCCAAAGCATTCACAAGAACAAACTGAATTCCTAGAACTGACACTTGGTCAATCACTTGCACTGTAACTTCCCCAGACTTGAGTTGGCACTCCAGCCTGATCTTACATAGGGGGATGTTAAATTTCTGTCCATCTATCCCTCAAATTACCACACTCTTGGGTAACAGATCAGAAAGCGTGCATATTCGCTCATCCCTGACTATCAGTGACTGGTTAGATCTTGTATCTCTCAAAATTATAACTTATTGCCCTTCTCCTTTGTTCTTTCTGAGTAAACTTTACCCACAGAGGCGAATTCTTCGCAGCGATCAGGTACTAACTCCATACCCAGCCCCTGCCGCGACTGTGCACTCTCCTGCAGGTCCTCAGCTCCTCTTGGGGTCTCCTTTACTATTGTTGTGGTTCTGTTCGCCGAGCTGGAAGTTTTTGGATAGGCGACATCATCAGTGCTTGGGAGCCTCCTGCGAAGCGCTTCTTTGATGTTTCCTCCGGTGTTTATAGTGGTCTGTCCCTGCCGCTTCCGGCTGAGACAAGCCAGGAAATGGGAATCTCCTTTACTACCTTCATTAATACCACAGGCTTAGCTTCTTTTACCACATCTTTTCCCACAGTGCCTTTCTTTAACCACCAGCACTGTAACTTTACGTGTCCCACTTTACCACAGTGGAAACATCTGAGGCCTTTCACCTCGTTTCCTCCCTCTTGGGCTGTCTCTTTAACCTGTGGTAAACTCTTACCAGTGTTCTGTACTCTTTCTTTCATAGTGTAGGTTCTCCCCTTCTCCCAACTTCTATCTCTCACAGAATGAAATTCTGGCCGGAAGCTTGTCTTATGGACCAACATGTACTCATCTGCTAATTCTCTCTCTCTCTCTCTCTCTCTCTTCCCTCTCTTTCTGTTTATCTTCTAACTCTCTTTTCCTCAATTGTACTTCACATTTTTCTACCTCTACTGCACTTCTCTGTTTCTGTGACACACCCAGTGTTTGAGTAACTCCCTTACAATTTCAGCTTTACTTTTCTCCTTTGTTAAACTCAAATCTAACTTATTTGCAAATTCTAAAAGTATGGCCTTTTTCTTTCCCTCTAAACTTTCTTGGCAAATTTGAGAATCATCTTCAAATCCCAGAACCTCTTTAGCAATTTTAAGAGCCATTTCTGTCACTTTTAATTAAATCAACCACAGGTCACTGGAATTAAACAAATTGCTTCACCTAAGTTTTATTTAAAGATCTAGGACAGTAACCTGCAAGAGTTTATATCTGCTGGGATTTTTCGTACTCCCAAATCTATTCAAATCTGTCTAAACCAGTTCAAATCCAAAATCTAAGACCCAAACTGTTCAAATTGCAGACAAAAGCACCCCCAACTATTCAAATCCCAGTGATGAACCCCCAAACTGTTATGACATAGGGTAAACTCTCCTTATACCCCCAAAGCATTGGATTGTGTCATTGGGTTTCAATATTGTCAATATACTAAACTCAAACTTTTTGGGGTATGATTTAAACTAATTGGCCAAATTCAAATTTGTTTTGTTTCCAAGCAATCAGCTACCCTAGCTGCTGGACCAAAGGGTTACATTATATATTGTTCAAAACACTTGGTGCTGTCAGGTAGACCTGCTAGCTTTTAACTCTCGTGAAGGTACAGTACACCCACAGCTTCATAACACATTCACAAAAGACATGGTGGATGGTGAGTCTCGGGGAGGCAATATTGGTACTCCAGGATATGTCATTGTAAAAGAGGAGGAGGGATTGGGTGTTTTAAAAAAGCATGAAGGTAGACAGATCCCCAAGACCTGATGGGACTTATCACAGAACACTAAAGGTGTGGATGAGAAAATTGTTTAGGTTTTGTATGAATTTTTCATATCCTGCTTAATCATAGGAGAGATCCCAGAGGACTGAGAAATAGTCATAGAGTCATAGAGATGTATAGCATGGAAACAAACCCTTCCGTCCAATCCGTCCATGCTGACCAGATATCCCAACCCAATCTAGTCCCACCTGCCAGCATCCAGCCCATATCCCTCCAAACCCTTCCTATTCATATACCCATCCAGCTTCCACCACTTCCTCTGACAGCTTATTCCATACACGTACCACTCTCTGTGTGAAAAAGTTGCCCCTTAGGTCTCTTTTATATCTTTCCCCTCTCACCCTAAACCTATGGCCTCGAGTTCTGGAATCCCTGACCCCAGGGAAAAGACTTTGTCTATTTATCCTATCCATGCCCCTCATAATTTTGTAAATCTCTATAAGATCACCCCTCAGCCTCTGACACTCCAGGGAAAACAACCCAGCCTGTTCAGCCTCTCCTTATAGCTCAAATCCTCCAACCCTAGCAACATCCTTATAAATCTTTTCTGAACCCTTTCAAGTTTCACAACATCTTTCCAATAGGAAGGAGAACAAAATTGCACGCAATATTCCAACAGTGGCCTAACCAATGTCCTGTACAGCTGCAACATGACCTCCCAACTCCTGTACTCAATCCTCTGACCAAAATAAGAAAGCATACCAAATGCCTCCTTCACTATCCTATCTACCTGCGACTCCACTTTCAAGGAGCTATGAATCTGCACTCCAAGGTCTCTTTGTTCAGCAACACTCCCTAGGACCTTACCATTAAGTGTATAAATCCTGCTAAGATTTGCTTTCCCAAAATGCAGCACCTCGCATTTATCTGAGTTAAACTCCATCTGCCACTTCTCAGCCCATTGGCCCATCTGATCAAGGTCCTGTTGTAATCTGAGGTAACCTTCTTCGCTGTCCACTACACCTCCAATTTTGGTGTCATCTGCAAACTTACTAACTGTACCTGTTATGCTCGCATCCAAATCATTTATGTAAATGACAAAAAGTAGAAGACCCAGCACCGATCCTTGTGGCACTCCACTGGTCACAGGCCTCCAGTCTGAAAAATAATCCTCCACCATCACTCTCTGTCTTCTACCTTTGAGCCAGTTCTGTATCTAAATGGCTAGTTCTCTCTGAATACCGTGAGATCTAACCTTGCTAATCAGTCTCCCATGGGGAACCTTGTCGAATGCCTTACTGAAGTCCATGTAGATCACATCTGTGCCCTCATCAATCCTCTTTGTTACTTCTTCAAAAAACTCAATCAAGTTTGTGAAACATGATTTCCCACGCACAAAGCCATGTTGACTATCCTTAATCAGTCCTTGCCTTTCCAAATACATGTACGTCCTGTCCCTCAGGATTCCCTCCAACAACTTGCCCACCACCGACGTCAGGCTCACCGGTCTATAATTCCCTGGCTTGTCTTTACCGCCCTTCTTAAACAGTGGCACCACGTTAACCAACCTCCAGTCTTCCGGTACCTCACCTGTGACTATCAATGATACAAATATCTCAGCAAGAGGCCCAGCAATCACTTCTCTAGCTTCCCACAGAGTTCTCGTGTACACCTGATTAGGTCCTGGGGATTTATCTACCTTGATGCATTTCAAAACATCCAGCACTTCCTCCTCTATAATATGGACATTTTGCAAGGTGTTACCATCTATTTTGCTACTTTCTATATCTTCCATATCCTTTTCCACAGTAAATACTGATGCAAAATATTCATTTAGTATCTCTCCCATTTTCTGTGGCTCCACACAAAGGCGGGTCTTTGAGGGGCCCTATTCTCTCCCTAGTTACCCTTTTGTCCTTAATGTATTTGTAAAAACCCTTTGGATTCTCCTTAACTCTATTTGCCAAAGCTATTTCATGTCCCCTTTTTGCCCTCTTGATTTTCCTCTTAACTATACTCCTTTACACTCTTCTAAGGATTCACTTGATCGATCCTGTCTGTACCTTTCATATGCTTCCTTCTTTTTCCTTAACCAAACCCTCAATTTCTTTTAGTCATCCAGCATTCCCTATACCTACCAGCCTTTCCTTTCACCCTGACAGGAATATACTTTTTCTGGATTCTCGTTATCTCATTTCTGAAGGCTTCCCGTTTTCCTGCCGTCCCTTTACCTGCAAACATCTGCCCCCAATCAGCTTTTGAAAGTTCTTGCCTAATACCATCAAAATTGATCTTTCTGCAATTTAGAACTCCAACTTTTAGACCTGGTCTATCCTTTTCCATCACTATTCTAAATCTAATAGAATTATGGTCGCTGGCTCCAAAGTGCTCCCCCACTGACACCTCAGTCACCTGCACTGCCTTATTTCTCAAGATTAGGTCAAGTTTTGAACCTTCTCTAGTAGGTCCATCCACATACTGAATCAGAAAATTTTCTTATACACTCTTAACAAATTCTTCTCCATCTAAACCCTCAACACTATTGTAGTCCCAGTCGATGTTTGGAAAGTTAAAATCTCCTACCATAACCACCCTATTATTCTTACAGATAGCTGCGATCTCCTTACAAGTTTGTTTCTCAATTTCCCTCTGACTATTGGGGGGGGTCAATAAATACAATCCCAATAAGGTGATCATCCCTTTCTTATTTCTCAGTTCCACCCAAATAACTTCCCTGGATGTATTTCCAGGAATATCCTCCCTCAGCATAGCTGTAATGCTATCCCTTATCAAAACGCCACTCCCCCTCCTCTCTTGCCCCCCTTTCTATCCTTCTTGTAGCATTTGTATCCTGAAACATTAAGCTGCCAGTCCTGCCCATCCTTGAGCCATGTTTCTGTAATTGCTATGATATCCCAGACCCATGTCCCTAACTATGCCCTGAGTTCATCTGCTTTCCCCGTTAGGCCCCTTGCATTGAAATAAATGCAGTTTATTTTATTAGTCCTACCTTTCCCTGCCTGCCCTGACTGTTTGACTCACTTATGTTCTCAAATGTACCAGTCTTAGGTTGATCTGTTTCCTCACTATCTCCCTAAGTCCCACCCCCCCACCTTACTAGTTCAAATCCTCCCGAGCAGCTCTCGCAAATCTCCCTGCCAGTATATTAGTCCCCTTCCAATTTAGGTGCAATCCGTCCTTCTTGTACAGGTCAATTCTACCCCAAAAGAGATTCCAATCGTCCAATGTTATTCCTTTGTTTAAGAAGGGCACAGGGATAATCCAGGAAATTACAGGCCGACGGGATTATGTCAGTGGTAGGGAAATTGTTGGAGAGGATTCTTAGGAATGGGATTTACTCACATTTGGAAAACTATGGACTTATTACTGATAGGCAGCATGACTTTGTGTGGGGAAGGTCATATCTCTCAAATTAGATTTTTTTGAGCAAGTGACAAAGATGATTGCATTGAATTGAATTCATTGTCACATGTACCGAGGCACAGTAAAAAGCATGAGGACAGGGTGGTAGATGTTGTCTACATGGACTTCGGCAAAGCCTTTGACAAGGTTCCACGAGGCAGGCTGATACAAAAGGTGAAGTCACATGGGATCCACAGAGAGCTGGTATGATGGATACAGAACTGGCTTTGAGAGTAGAGGTGGAAGGGTGTTCTTCTGACTGGAGATCTGTGACCAGTAGTGTACCCAGGGATCAGTGATGGCACCCCTGTTGTTGTAATATTTATATATGCGTAAGAGAATGTAGGCGGCCTGTTGACGACATAAAGATTGTGGGAACAGTGGATAGTGAAGAGGATTGCCAAAGAATACAGCAGGATATAGGTAGGCTGGAGACTTGGGTAGAGACATAGCAGATGGAGTTTAATCTGGACAAATCCTTGGTGATCCATTTTGGAAGATCTAGGGCAGGAGGGAGGTATACAGTAAATGGCAGAACTTACAGCAGCATCAACATACAGAGGGACCTAAGCATACAGTCCACAGTTCCCTGAAACACAGGTGGATAAGGTGATCCATAAGATGCGTGGAAAGCTGGTCTTCATCAGTCAGGACATGGAGTATAAAAATTGGCAAGTCACGTTGCAACTGTTCGGAGGGCTTTAGTCAGGCCACCTTTGGGAACATTGTGTACAGTTCTGGTTGCCACACTACCAGAAGGATGTGGAGGCTTTGGAACATGTATGGAAACAGTTTGCCAGGATGTTGCCTGGTTTGAGGGGATTAGCTATGAGAAGAGATTGGGCAAACTTGGTTTGTATTCACTTGAATGTCGAAGGGTGAGGGGCAGTCTGATAGAAGTTTCCAAAATTATGAGAGACATGGGTAAGAATGGATAGTTGGGGTCTTTTTCCCAGGATAGAATGATAGAATGGATAGCTGGAGTCTTTTTCCCAGGATAGAATGGTAGAATGGATAGTTGGGGTCTTTTTCCCAGGATAGAATGATAGAATGGATAGTTGGGGTCTTTTTCCCAGGATAGAATGATAGAATGGAGAGTTGGGGTCTTTTTCCCAGGATAGAATGATAGAATGGATAGCTGGAGTCTTTTTCCCAGGATAGAATGGTAGAATGGATAGTTGGAGTCTTTTTCCCAGGATAGAATGGTAGAATGGATAGTTGGGGTCTTTTTCCCAGGATAGAATGATAGAATGGATAGCTGGAGTCTTTTTCCCAGGATAGAATGGTAGAATGGATAGTTGGGGTCTTTTTCCCAGGATAGAATGATAGAATGGATAGTTGGGGTCTTTTTCCCAGGATAGAATGATAGAATGGAGAGTTGGGGTCTTTTTCCCAGGATAGAATGATAGAATGGATAGCTGGAGTCTTTTTCCCAGGATAGAATGGTAGAATGGATAGTTGGAGTCTTTTTCCCAGGATAGAATGATAGGATGGATAGTTGGGGTCTTTTTCCCAGGATAGAATGATAGAATGGATAGTTGGGGTCTTTTTCCCAGGATAGAATAATAGAATGGATAGTTGGGGTCTTTTTCCCAGGATAGAATGATAGAATGGATAGTTGGGGTCTTTTTCCCAGGATAGAATGATAGAATGGATAGTTGGGGTCTTTTTCCCAGGATAGAATGATAGAATGGATAGTTGGGGTCTTTTTCCCAGGATAGAATGATAGAATGGATAGTTGGGTCTTTTAGAAATGACAATGGGTAGGGGTCATAGGTTTAAGGTGAGAGGGGGTAAGTCTGAAGGAGATGTGGGAGGTGAGGTTTTTTTACACAGAGGGTGGTAGGTGACTGGAATGTGCTACCAGAGGAGGTGGTGGAGGGGCTGATACAATAGCAACGTTTAAACGGCATTTGGACAGATACATGACTAGGCAGGGAATAGAGGGTGGGTCATAGGGCCTGTTCCTGTGCTGTACTGCGCTTTATTGTTGTTTATAATTTGCTTGAAGTAAATGAGAGAATTAAACAGCCAAGTGCAGCAATATTACAGCAATTTTAGTTCCCATTTTAGTTTGGATGACGCTTACTCAGAATGCTGAGTATTCAGTGCAAAATGGAAACAACAGGAAAAAATCTAACCTTGCAAATTGTTGCTAATCAATGTACTCTCAGTCATCAGCAAGTGAGGACAGTAACCTGCTGATTGATACTCAGTTCAGCTTCCAACAGGTAACCTCTGCTGCAGTTTAGTTTGGTTCAATTGTGGAACGAATAGCTGAACTCCAGAGGTGCTCAGTTCAGCATCAGAAGAAAGTGAGGGCTGCAGGTGCTGGAGAGTCAGAGTCGAAAGTATGGTGCTGGAAAAGCGTAGCAGGTCAGGCAGCATCCAAGGAGCATAAGAGTCAACGTTTCAGGCATAAGCCCTTCATCATTCCTGACACAGGGCTCATGCCCAAAACCTCAACATTCCTGCACCTCGGTTGCTGCCTGACCTGCTGTGCTTTTCCAGCGCCACACTTTTCAACTCAGTTAGTCATCGGCCAGTCTGAGTAAAATTGGAGGGATCAGAGGACAATTCTGTGCTGATTGAAGTCGTGACGAGTGAAGAAAGATGGTTGTGGTTGTTGGCAGCCAATCATGGTATTCCTCGGGTCCCAACTATTTACAATCTAAATTAATGATTTTGATGTGGAGATAGAAATTACTGTAGCTAAGTTTGCAGATAAAATACAGTAGGTGGGAAAGTAAGTTGCAGTGAAGAAATAAGAAATCATATATTAGCTGAATGGGCTAAAATTGAGCAGATGGAGTTTAACCTGGTTAAGTATGAGATTATCTATTTTAGTCAGAAGAGCAGGAAAGTAACTTATTCTCCAAATGGAAAGAACTTTCAGAGTGCTTCGGTGTAGAGGAATCTAGGTATCCTTGTATATGAATCACAGAAAACTAGTCTGCTCACTGATAATTGCACTATGTTCAGGACATCTCATTAAAAAAAAACCCAAAGAAGACTGGGCCCTGGGGCCTTTGCCAATGATCATCATTCAGAATAACAAAAAGAGATCATCTAGTCATTATCATATTGTCGTTTGTTGGATCTTGCTGTGTTGCAAGTCGGCAGTCATGTTTTCAATATTTCAGCAGTGCTTGGGAAATAGCTGTAGGCCATGGAATGTGCTGTGTAGATGCAAAGGGCTTTCTGAGAATGTTTTTGTCTCAGTCAGTTGCAAGGTAGTGTTCCCATCCACTCCATGATGACTTTGAATGATGAATATAATGTGGATAATTTCAACTTTTTACTTATCCACAGGAAAAACTTTTATTGCAAGCCGTGGATGCATTTCACAAGATCAATGCCAGAAAACCAATATTGGGGAGTTTGCTGGAATAAGAGTTTCCTTGAAAACATTGTGTTGTGACAAACAGTTATGTAATAGAAGCATGGAGCTGAGAAGCTCACTGACAATGGGCTCTGTGTTGGTGTTTGGATGGTTAATATGTTTTCTGTAGATGCGGTGCCTTGTGTATAGTTATTTTGGAGATTGCCCATTAGCAAGCACTGTGAAAGTTAAAATGTATCCATGAAGAAACTCAGCAAAAAAAAATCAAGTACCATAACATAATGAGGGACAGCCCACCGCGGGGTCCCTTCGGTATTTGCTGTATTCCCGTTGACATGGACAGCTAGCTCATCCAATTTTAAAAATAAATCACAGAGCACCTTGAAATTTCACAAGTTTTAGGTGCAGCTGTGATACCCTGAATGCATAAAAAAATTCTTAAAGCACTTTAGTGTACATTATATGTGCTTTTTACTCATCATAACTCTACATAGTGTCTTACTTTAAAACTCCCGAGTGGTATGACCAATAATTAAAACCCCTCCTCAAACTTTTACTAGTTAGTGTTCAATGATTAGCAGTTCTGCTTGCTCTATAAAGCATATCTCATTCTCAGAAGCACTCAGAGTGTAGTGACAAATGTGAGTTTCGCCAGTAAACAGAAAGTGTAAAAGAAGTGTTTCTCAACTTTAAAGAGAAATGCTCTCCTGGCCTCCAATTTCTGGGGACAGAAATTCTCCTTAAATGCTAGTTGTGTGGCACTCTGGTTCCTATGATCATGTGAAATTCCTTTGTGGACCATCTTTTGCAAACTTGTTTCTATGCCATCTTTAAAATAGCATGCAGTGAAAATTTAATTCTGAAGTGAAGTAGTCCCTAGTTGAATAGAGACCAACAGATTTTTCTCAGACTCAGAACAAATCACCATAAGTAAGAGTATAAAGCAATTACGCAGTTCCCTGTCTCCAGCTAGTGGATTTCCAGGATTCCTGATGGAGGAGAATTTAGACCTGATGGAGACTGCCTCTTTTTCCCATTCATTATTATAAGTTTTACAGAGGCATCTATGAGTACAAGAACAAGGAAACAGCCCAGGAAGCTACTCACTAGTATTTGCTTAAACTTTGGTCCTATCTGATGACAAGGAATTTTAATTAAGTATTTTTTACAAAGTGGAGTTGGTATGCAGCTCTCCAGCTAAGGGCCAGATATTTGAGTTTAACTTTATAAGGCCTTGAGATACTTCAGAAGGAGATGAAACACCCCTAACTGGATAATTTAGCTCTGCTTGCAATTTGCTGTTACTTATCTTCATGAAGGTATGGTAAGCTGCATGCTTAACTCTTTCACTCAGTTCACTCAAACTGCTTGTTATATAGAAAGTTAAACGTTCCACAACACCAGGTTATAGTCCGACAGGTTTATGTGCAAGCACTAGCTTTCAGAGCACTGCCCCCTCATCAGGTAGCTAGTGGAGCAGGATCATAAGACAGAATTTATAGCAAAAGATCACAGTGTCGTGAAATTTAAACAATGTTCAATATTTCATTTTAATCACATGACATTATGATCTTCTGCAATAAATTCTGTATCTTATGATTCTGCCCCAATAGTTACCTGATGAAAGGGCAGCGCTATGAAAGCTAGTGCTTCCAAATAAAGCTGTTGGACTATAACCTGGTGTGCGATTTTTAACCGTCCAACACCAGGTCCTCCACGTCACGTTATATAGAAACAACTGGTAGAGTTGAGGCAGGTACAGCCAGATGGTACCATTTGAAAATGTCTTCCTGTGATTTCTACTAATTGTACATAAAACTCCTTCATTTAAAGAGTAACAACTCTTTGTAGTGGTTGAGTATTAGGACATTTCAGGAACACAGTTCAAAGTTAAGGACAGCTTGGTTTGAAGATCTTGAGTACCAAGGAACATGATGGGCAGGTCCATCCACAGTCTGCTATGGTCTGGATTCTGTCCATCAGGTAGCAGGTTGCTGAGTCTTCCATTCAGAGCCAGCTGTATTCTCCTTCCAAACATTCCCACCTTTTCCAGAGGCAAACAGCAATCAGTCATTGCCTCGCTAACATTGGTAGCTGCCTGTTAATTGCCCATGTGCTTTCTAGGTGTAGCACAACACTGTTTTAACTTGCCTTGCTACTACTAGGTTGGCACCTCTTACATACCCTTTCATGCAACCCATCACCCAAAGTATGGGAGCTACATGAGACTCACTTGATAATTCAATAATTTTGTGTTTCTGTCCCTATTTATCAGTGTAAAACAAGATCTGTAGACTCACAGAGAATACCCTTTCCTGATGAAGACACTCAGAATTTTACAGTCAAATTCAGTTTGAAGACCTCACAATATTATTTAGGATTGTCGAAACATTAGCAAACACACTTTTCCCTCATCTGGAGAAAAAATTCTTTTTCCTGTCATATTTTCTAGTTGAAACTTAACTTTTTTGATGGAAAATTGTTCTATTAAACTAGAGAAGGTGTTTTAGTTTGACTTGTCTTATTGATATTCCTTTGTGTCACTCTCCAGTTGACAGTATATGTATGTTGTTATGACTGTGATGGAAGAATGGGCTGATAATTAAACCTTGCTATTCCACTTGGCACAGTGTTAGTGTCAATCTGTTACCAAAATGGTCACTCCTAGTCTTTTGTGTTCCTGTCTAGAATACAAGAAATGCCCACCCAGGCCTCTTTAATAAACTCTAAATAACTTGTTTACTATAAACAAAAAAAAAAGTCCTGAAGAAAATGGCAGCTACTAATTAAAACCTAAAATCTAATCCAGAGCTAAGACTGTGTCTCCCCAATCTCACTGTCAGCCACACTCACATGATAAGCAAACAAGTTTCTGCAGAGATAATGGGCTTTTAAAAAAAGGCAAACAGGAAAAGCCAGTCCCTGCGGGCCAAGGATTTGAAAACAAAGAATAGATTCATAGAGTCATACAGCGCAGAAATAGACTCTTCAGCCCAACCAGTCGATGCCGACCATAATCCCAAATTAAACCAGTTCCACCTGCCTGCTCCTGGCCCATATCCCTCCAAACCTTTCCTATCCATGTCTTTATCCAAATATCTTTACACATTGTAACTGTGTCCACATCCACCACTTCTTCTGGAAGTTCATTCCACAAATGAACCACACTCTGTAAAAAAAATTTGCCCCTCATGT
The DNA here is from genome assembly GCF_037043375.1 of Chiloscyllium plagiosum. Lineage (NCBI taxonomy): Eukaryota > Metazoa > Chordata > Chondrichthyes > Orectolobiformes > Hemiscylliidae > Chiloscyllium > Chiloscyllium plagiosum. The sequence goes on along the minus strand of NW_028270173.1, from coordinate 5,322,189 downwards.
CTTTTTAAATCTTTCTCCTCTCACTTTAAAAAAATACCCCCGAGTTTTGAAAACCCCATCCCAGGGAAATGACACCTGTCATTCAGGTTATCTATAGTAGGGAGTGGGAAGGTGAATTGAAATGGGCGGTGACTGGGAGGGCCGGTCGGTCCCTGCAGGTCCAGCTAGATGCTCGGTGAACCGTTCCCTAAGTTTATGTTCAGTCTCCCTGATGTGGAGCAGACCACATCGGGAGCAGCTGATGCAGTAAACTAGGTTGGAGGAGAGGCAGGTGAACCTCTGTCTCACCTGGAATGAGTGTTTGGGGCCCAGGATGGAGGTGAGGGGAGGGGGGGGGGGATGTGAGTGTACTGGCAGGTTTTGAATCTTTTCCGGTTGCAGGGGAAGATACCTGGGGGTTCGATGGCATGAACCAAGGACTATCGGAGGGAACAGTCCTTGCAGAAGGCGGAGAGGGGTGGGAAGGGGAAGATGTGCTTGGTGGTGGGGTCTAGTTGGAGTTGGCAGAGGTGTTTGAGGATGATGTGTTGGATGCGGAGACTGGTGGGGTGGTAGATGAGGACAAGGGGAACTCTGTTTTTATTGCGTTGGGGGGGAGGTTTAGAGCAGTGGAATGGGGAATGGTAGTGGTGCGGTGGAGAGCTATCTGGATGACAGAGAGAGGAAAAGCACGTTCTTCAAAATAGGTGGGCATCTGGGATGCTCGCGAGTGGAATGTCTCCTCATCCGAGCAGAGGTGGAGGGATTGGGAGAACGAGATGGAGTTCTTAATCAGTTTATCTATACCCCTCATGATTTTGTAAACCCCTATACAGTCAACCCTCAACCTCCTACACTTCAGTCGAAAAAGTCCCAACCTATCCAGCCTCGCCTATATTTCCTGAATCCTCTCCAGCTTAATAATATCCTTTCTGTAGCAGGGAGACCAGAACTGGACACAGTGTTCCAGAAGAGGCCTGACTAATGTCACGTACAGCCTCATCATGGCATCTTAACTCCTGTATTTAAAGGTCTGAGCAATGAAGGCTAGCATGCTAAACATCTTCTTCACCACTAGTTAGAATGAGATGACTTCTTCCATCCTGTTTTCCTGTGGGAAGGAAATGGTCTGGACAAATCTATATCCAAATTGCAACAGTTAGGCAGAGTTATTTTGACAAGTGGGTACTTCCATCACCCTCATAAGTTTGAAAGGGGTAGAAGGTAGGAGAGGGAAAGAATGGCAAGTAGCCAAGGTAGGGAGGTCAAGGGTTACGGGGGGGGGGGGTGAGGGTGCAGGTTTTACAGTTCCTGCGGTGGCAGGGGAAAGTGCCAGGATGGGACTCCCTCACCTCTATCCAAGGCCCCAAAGGAGCTTTCCACATCCATCAAAGTTTTACCTGCACATCCACTAATATCATCTATTGTATCCGTTGCTCCCGATGCGGTCTCCTCTACATTGGGGAGACTGGACGCCTCCTAGCAGAGCGCTTTAGGGAACATCTCCGAGACACCCGCACCAATCAACCACATCGCCCAGTGGCTCAACATTTCAACTCCCCCTCCCACTCTGCCGAGGATATGGAGGTGCTGGGCCTCCTCCACCGCCGCTCCCTCACCACCAGATGCCTGGAGGAAGAACGCCTCATCTTCCGCCTCGGAACACTTCAACCCCAGGGCATCAATGTGGATTTCAACAGTTTCCTCATTTCCCCTTCCCCCACCTCATCCTAGCTTCTAACCTCCAGAAACTCGATCCCCTGACCTGTCCGGACTTGTCCGACCTGCCCAGCTCCTTTTCCACCTATCCACTCCACCCTCTCCTCCCTGACCTATCACCTTCATCCCCTCCCCCACTCACCTATTGTACTCTATGCCACTCTCTCCCCACCCCCACCCTCCTCTAGCTTATCTCTCCACGCTTCAGGCTCTCTGCCTTTATTCCTGATGAAGGGCTTTTGCCCGAAACGTCGATTTTGCCTGTCCTCGGATGCTGCCTGAACTGCTGTGCTCTTCCAGCACCACTGATCCAGAATCTGGTTTCCAGCATCTGCAGTCATTGTTTTTACCTCCTGGATTGTATGGTCTGGTGGGAGGCTGGGAATGCCCCAAGGTTTCCTCCTCAGATCTGAACGGAAAGTCCTGAGGATGGCGGTGAAAATGGGAACCAGAGATGTTTCCACTGTAACAGGGTGGGACACATTCCCTTCAGAATAAGGGAAACTGATGGGACTTATTGGCGCTTGTAAGAATGAGTCTGAAAAGGAAACTCAGGAGAAGAAGGCTACAGCTGAGATTGTAGATTTAACTACAACCAAGAGACCAGAGGTAAACTGTGCTGTGAGTGCAGGTGCAGGACAGAGGGTAGATGAGAGATGTGAAGGTCTTTTATCTAATGGGAAGGCTCCCCCTTTATTCTTCTAAGGAGACATCCAAAGTTATAACTGAAGGATAGACGGGCTGGAGAAGGGTTTAATTTTCTCTCCAGAGAATTCAATGAAAGCGAAAGTGTTGGGAAAATGGGAGAGGTGGAGAGTATAACCCAGTGCCATTGTAAAAGGTCTAGCTGGAGAGTGACCTTCTGTTGGGACTAGGCGGTCAGGGTAGTTAAGGAATTACCTGTGGATGGAGTTGATTTACTCCCAGTGAATGGTTTGGCAGGAGTGAAGGTTGGGTAAAGAGATAGAGCATTTACAGGAACAAAGTATTTTTCCACTGTGTGTGGTGACCAGAGCAATAACTAAGCCAGGTACATCACCAGAGCTCACAGTAACACCACAAGCAGATGTTCAGAGAGCTGAAACTTGATTTTTAAAGATTGAGGACAAATCCACAGACGTGCCTGACTTGTCTGTTGACTCTCGGGTATCAGCCCCAGAGTGAAGTAATTTAACACAGAAGCTGGGGCTGGTGGAATTCCAGTCAAACTTAACAAGGTAAGGGATTACAGTGTGAATCATAGGACCCTGGAAAGTAATGACAGTCAGAGGGACCTTTCTTTACATATCCACAAATACCTGAAGGTAGTAGGGCAGCTGAATAAGATTGGTAAGGAGGCAGATAGGAATTGCTTTTCCAGCACAAGGAAAACAGGAGCAGGAGCTATGTGTAACATTAGTCATGCCACTGCTGGAATATTGTGTGCAGTTCTGATCTCCACACTGTAGGAAGGATGGCTCAGTGGTTAGCAATACTGCCTCATAGCACCAGGGACCTGGGTTCAATTCCAGCCTTGGGCGACTGTGTGGAGTTTGCACGTTCTCCCCTTGTCTGTGCGGGTTTCCTCCCACACTTCAAAGATGTGCATGCTAGGGTGGACTGACTGTGCTAAATTGCCAGTGGAAAATACAGGGAGAGGGTGGGTCTGAGTGGGATGCTCCTTAGAGGGTTGAAGTGGACTTGATGGGCTGAATGGTCTGCTTCCAGGCTGTAGGTGATTAGAGTCATAGAGATGTACAGCATGGAAACAGACCCTTCAGTCCGACCCGTCAATGCCGACCAATGCCAACCCAATCTAGTCCCACCTGCCAGCACCCGGCCCATATCCCTCCAAACCCTTCCTATTCATATACCCATCCAATTGCCTTTTAAATGTTGTAATTGTACCAGCCTCCACCACATCCTCGAGCAGCTCATTCCATACACGTACCACCCTCTGCGTGAAAATGTTGCCCTTTAGGTCTCTTTTATATCTTTCCCCTCTCACCCTAAACCTATGCCCTCTAGTTTTGGACTCCCCGACCCCAGGGAAAAGACTTTGCCTATTTATCCTATCCATGCCCCTCATAATTTTGTAAACCTACATAAGGTCACCCCTCAGCCTCCGACGCTCCAGGGAAAACAGCCCCAGCCTGTTCAGCCTCTCCCTGTAGCTCAGATCCTCCAACCCTGGCAACATCCTTGTAAATCTTTTCTGAACCCTTTCAAGTTTCACAACATCCTTCCAAGAGGAAGGAGACCAGAATTGCACGCAATATTCCAACAGTGGCCTAACCAATGTCCTGTATAGCCACAATATAACCTCCCAACTCCTATACTCAATACTCTGACCAATAAAGGAAAGCATACCAAACGCCTTCTTCACTATCCTATCTACCTGTGACTCCACTTTCAAGGAGCTATGAACCTGCACTCCAAGGTCTCTTTGTTCAGCAATACTCCCTAGGACATTACCATGAAGTGTATAAATCCTGCTAAGATTTGCTTTCCCAAAATGCAGCACCTCGCATTTATCTGAATTAAACTCCATCTGCCACTTCTCAGCCCATTGGCCCATCTGGCCCAGATCCTGTTGTAATCTGAGGTAACCCTCTTCGCTGTCCACTACACCTCCAATTTTGGTGTCATCTGCAAACTTACTAACTGTATCTCTTATGCTCACATCCAAATCATTAATATAAATAATAAAAAGTAGAGGGCCCAGCACCGATCCTTGTGACACTCCACTGGTCACAGGCCTCCAGTCTGAAAAACATCCCTCCACCACCACCCTCTGTCTTCTACCTTTGAGCCAATTCTGTATCCAAATGGCTAGTTCTCCCTGAATACTGTGAGATCTAACCTTGCTAACCAGTGTCCCATGGGGAACCTTGTCGAATGCCTTACTGAAGTCCATGTAAATCACATCTACTGCTCTACCCTCTGTGATATGATCACACTGGAGAGGCTGCAGGGGAGGTTCACCAGAATGTTGCCAGGGCTGGAGGTAAGGTTAGCAGAGAGGCTGGGCTTGTTTAGCCAGAAGCAGGAGAAGAGTTGTGAGGGGACCTGATAGGGGTGAATAGGATAACGAAGGACAAAAATAGACTGGATGAGAAAGTGTTTTTTGTCCATGAGTGCGGGGGTCAATAACCAGGGCGTATAGATTGAAGGGAAGGGGTATCGGGCTAAGAGGGGAGTTGAGGAGCCCCTTTTTAAATCTTAGAGTGTGGAAGTTTGTGTAAAATTGAGGCAGTATTGAGACCTTCTATTGCATTTCTCTAACCTCCAGGTTGTTGGGCCAAGAGCTGAAAGGCAGGGTGGGTCTAAAGCCGGGTGTTTGTGGTCTGAGTGGCCTCCTCGTGTGCTGTAAACCAAAGTGGGAGGCACTGGGTGCTGCTGGTAACGTCCCTGGGTGGGGAATTCAGAACCCAGGGCTAATCCTCCAGGGACAATGTGGGTTCAAGTACTGCTGGGGGTTGACGTTCAAATTAGGATTTGTTAATCAAATGGAGACCTGCAACTGAATCTATCTGAAAGGGTAGCTGCTGCTAATTCTGTTTGCTCCGTTAATATCCTTTCGCGAAGGAAATGTGTTGGTCTGCGCAGGAGTCCAGGCGTATGACTGCTCTCTGAGTGTCCCTCGTGAGATGGAAGGGCAATCCGGGGTGGGCACGAAATGCATTCCATCAGTGAATTAAAACAAAAAAAATGAGTCATTTCTGACTAAGATGTGAGTCCAGGGCGGGGTACAGGAAGACAGCAGCCTCACCTTGAAAGTTGTCTTTCAGGGGACCATGAGGAGCATGGTGCTTGAATCCAGCAGGTGTCAAATTAAAAAGCACTGCTTTCATTACTAATCCAACATCAAGACTTGTCCTCACCTGCATGTCACAGAAAGCCTGCACAGGCATTGTCAGTGGTTCAGAAAACACATACAAGAACAGGAATTCTGAATGAATCTCAGAAACAGATGATTCTGAGCACTCAGAAACAGGCCATTAGGTCCATTGTGTCTGTACTGGCAGTATGCATGACCGTCTCAATGAGAGCCATCCGCCCCTCAACTTACAAGCTGCACATTCATCCTCTTCAGAAATACTTTTGAGTGAACCGACCTCCCCCAACACTGTCAGACGGTACACTCCAGACCCTAACCATTCGAGTGACCCTCCCCCTTCCACCAAACTGTCAGACAGTACACTCCAGACCATAACCCCTCGAGTGACCCTCCCCCTCCCCCCACACTCTCAGACAGTACACTCCAGACCCTAACCCCTCGAGTTAACCTCCCTCCCCCCGCACTCTCAGACAGTACACTCCAGACCATAACCCCTCGAGTGACCCTCCCCCTCCCCCCACACTCTCAGACAGTACACTCCAGACCCTAACCCCTCGAGTTAACCTCCCTCCCCCCACACTCTCAGACAGTACACTCCTGACCCTAACCCCTCGAGTTAACCTCCCTCCCCCCACACTCTCAGACAGTACACTCCTGACCCTAACCCCTCGAGTTAACCTCCCTCCCCCCGCACTCTCAGACAGTACACTCCTGACCCTAACCCCTCGAGTTAACCTCCCTCCCCCCGCACTCTCAGACAGTACACTCCTGACCCTAACCCCTCGAGTTAACCTCCCTCCCCCACACTCTCAGACAGTACACTCCTGACCCTAACCCCTCGAGTGACCCTCCCCCTCCCCCCACACTCTCAGACAGTACACTCCTGACCCTAACCCCTCGAGTTAATCTCCCTCCCCCCACACTCTCAGACAGTACACTCCTGACCCTAACCCCTCGAGTGACCCTCCCCCTCCCCCCACACTCTCAGACAGTACACTCCTGACCCTAACCCCTCGAGTTAACCTCCCTCCCCCCGCACTCTCAGACAGTACACTCCAGACCCTAACCCCCCGAGTGACCCTCCCCCTCCCCCACACTCTCAGACAGTACACTCCAGACCCTAACCCCGCGAGTGAACCTCTCTCTCCCCCCACACTCTCAGGCAGTACACTCCAGACCCTAACCCCTCGAATGACCCTCCCCTCCCCCACACTCTCAGACAGTACACTCCAGACCCTAACCCCTCGAATGACCCTCCCCTCCCCCACACTCTCAGACAGTACACTCCAGACCCTGAACCCACGAGTGACCCTCCCCCTCTCCCCACACTCTCAGACAGTACACCCCAGACCCTGAACCCTCGAGTGACCCTCCCCCTCCCCCACACTCTCAGACAGTACAATCCAGACCCTGACCCCTCGAATGACCCTCTCCCCACACTCTGGATCAGTGGTGCTGGAAGAGCACAGCAGTTCAGGCAGCATCCGAGGAGCTTCGAAATCGACGTTTCGGGCAAATGCCCTTCATCAGGAATCAATCTGGTTTCCAGCATCTGCAGTCATTGTTTTTACCTCTCCCCACACTCTCAGTTCACTCCAGACCCTAACCCCTCGAGTGACCCTCACCCTCCTCCACACTCTCAGACACTACACTCCAGACCCTAACCGCTCGAGAGAAGCTCCCCCTCCCCCTACACTCTCAGACAGTTCACTCCAGACCCGAACCCCTTGAGTGAAGCTCCCCCTCCCCCTAAACTCTCAGACAGTTCACTCCAGACCCTAACCCCTCAGGTGACCCTCCCCCTCCCCCGACACTCACAGACAGTTCACTCCAGACGCTAACCCCTTGAGTGACCCTCCTCCTCCCCCACACTCTCAGACAGTTCACTCCAGACCCTAACCCCTCGAGTGACCCTCCCCCTCCCCCACACTCTCAGACAGTTCACTCCAGACCCTAACCCCTCGAGTGACCCTCACCGTCCCCCACACTCTCAGACAGTTCTCTCCAGACCCTAACCCCTCGAGTGACCCGCACCCTCCCCCCATGCTCTCAGACAGTACACTCCAGACCCTAACCGCTCAAATGACCCTGCCCCTTCCCCCCACACTCTCAGACAGTACATTCCAGACCCTAACCCCTCGAGTGACCCTCCCACTCCCCCACACTCTCAGAAAGTACACTCCAGACCCTAACCCCTCGAGTGACCCTCCTCCTCCCTCCACACTCTTCCAGACCCTAACCCCTCGGGTTAACCTCCCTCCCCCCACACTCTCAGACAGTACACTCCAGACCCTAACCCCTCGAGTGACCCTCCCCTCCCCCACACTCTGACAGTACACTCCAGACCCGAACCCCTTGAGTGACCCTCCCCCTCCCCCCACACTCTCAGACAGTACACTCCAAACCCTAACCCCTCGAGTGACCCTCCCCTCCCCCACACTCTGACAGTACACTCCAGACCCGAACCCCTCGAGTGACCCTCCCCCTCCCCCCACACTCTCAGACAGTACACTATAGACCCTAACCCCTCGAGTTAACCTCCCTCCCTCCACACTCTCAGACAGTACACTCTAGACCCTAACCCCTTGAGTGACCCTCCCCCTCCCTCCACACTCTCAGACAGTACACTCCTGACCCTAACCCCTCGAGTTAACCTCCCTCCCCCCACACTTTCAGACAGTACACTCTAGACCCTAACCCCTTGAGTGACCCTCCCCCTCCCTCCACACTCTCAGACAGCACACTCCAGACCTGAACCCCTCGAGTGACCCTCCCCCTCCCCCCACACTCTCAGACAGTACACTATAGACCCTAACCCCTCGGGTTAACCTCCCTCCCTCCACACTCTCAGACAGTACACTCTAGACCCTAACCCCTTGAGTGACCCTCCCCCTCCCTCCACACTCTCAGACAGCACACTCCAGACCTGAACCCCTCGAGTGACCCTTCCCCTCCCCCACACTCTCAGACAGTACACTCTAGACCCTAACCCCTTGAGTGACCCTCCCCCTCCCTCCACACTCTCAGACAGTACACTCCAGATCCTAACCTCTCGAGTGACCCTTCTTCTCCCCCCATATTCTCAGACAGTACACTCCTGACCCTAACCCCTCGAGTGAACCTCCCTCCCCCCACCCTCTCAGACAGTACACTCCAGACCCTAACCCCTCGAATGACCCTGCCCCTTCCCCCCACACTCTCAGACAGTACAGTCCAGATGCTAACCCCTCGAGTGGCCCTCCCCCTCCCCACACTCTCAGACAGTACAATCCAGACCCTAACCCCTCTAGTGAACCTCCCTCCCCCCACCCTCTCAGACAGTACACTCCAGACCCTAACCCCTCGAATGACCCTGCCCCTTCCCCCCATACTCTCAGACAGTACATTCCAGACCCTAACCCCTCGAGTGACCCTCCCACTCGCCCACACTCTCAGACAGTACACTCCAGACCCTAACCCCTCGAGTGACCCTCCTCTTCCCTCCACACTCTTCCAGACCCTAACCCCTCGGGTTAACCTCCCTCCCCCCACATGCTCAGACAGTACACTCCAGATCCTAACCCCTTGAGTGAAGCTCCCCCTCCCCCTACACTCTCAGACAGTTCACTCCAGACCCGAACCCCTCGAGTGACCCTCACCCTCCCCCACACTCTCAGACAGTTCACTCCAGACCCTAACCCCTCGAGTGACCCTCTCCCTCTCCGACACTCACAGACAGTTCACTCCAGACCCTAACCCCTCGAGTGACCCTCCCCCTCCCCCACACTCTCAGACAGTTCATTCCAGACCCTAGCCCCTCGAGTGATCCTCCCTGTCCCGCACACTCTCAGACAGTTCACTCCAGACCCTAACCCCTCAAGTGACCCTCACCCTCCTCCACACTCTCAGACAGTTCACTCCAGACCCTAACCCCTCGAGTGACCCTCCCCGTCCCCCACACGCTCAGACAGTACACTCTAGACCCTAACTCCTTGAGTGACCCTCCACCTCCCCTCACTCTCAGACAGTACTCTCCAGACCCTAACCCCTCGAGTGACCATCCCCCTCCCCCACACTCTCAGACAGTACACTCCAGATCCTAACCCCTCGAGTGACCCTCCCCTCCCCCACACTCTCAGACAGTACACTCCAGACCCTAACCCCTCGAGTGACCCTCCCCTCCCCCACACTCTCAGACAGCACACTCCAGACCCTAACCCCTCGAGTGACCCACGTCTTACCCCACACTCTTAGACAGTACACTCCAGACCCTAACCCCTCGAGTGTACCTTCCCCTCCCCCCACACTCTCAGACAGCACACTCCAGACCCTAACCCCTCGAGTGACCCACGTCTTACCCCACACTCTCAGACAGTACACTCCAGACCCTAACCCCGTGAGTGAACCTCTCTCTCCCCCCACACTCTCAGACAGTACACTCCAGACCCTAACCCCCCGAGTGACCCTCCCCCTCCCCCACACTCTCAGACAGTACACTCCTGACCCTAACCCCGCGAGTGAACCTCTCTCTCCCCCCACACTCTCAGACAGTACACTCCAGACCCTAACCCCTCGAATGACCCTCCCCTCCCCCACACTCTCAGACAGTACACTCCTGACCCTAACCCCTCGAGTTAACCTCCCTCCCCCCGCACTCTCAGACAGTACACTCCAAACCCTGACCCCTCGAGTGAACCTCTCTCTCCCCGCACACTCTCAGACAGTACACTCCAGACCCTAACCCCACGAGTGACCCTCCCCTCCCCCACACTCTCAGACAGTACACTCCAGACCCTAACCCCTCGAGTGACCCTCCCCTCCCCCACACTCTCAGACAGTGCACTCCAGACCCTAACCCCTCGAGTGACCCACGTCTTCCCCCCACACTCTTAGACAGTACACTCCAGACCCTAACCCCACGAGTGTACCTTCCCCTCCCCCCACACTCTCAGACAGTACACTCCAGACCCTAACCCCTTGAGTGACCCTCCCCTCCCCCACACTCTCAGACAGTGCACTCCAGACCCTAACCCCTCGAGTGACCCTCCCCCTCCCCCCACACTCTCAGACAGTACACTCCAGACCCTAACCCGAGTGACCCTCCCCCTCCCCCCACACTCTCAGACAGTACACTATAGACTCTAACCCCTCGAGTTAACCTCCCTCCCCCCACACTCTCAGACAGTACACTCCAGACCCTAACCCCTCGAGTGACCCTCCCCCTCCCCCCACACCATCAGACAGTACACCCCAGACCCTAACCCCTCGAGTGTCCCTCCCCCTCCCTCCACACTCTCAGACAGTACACTCCAGACCCTAACCCCTCGAGTGTCCCTCCCCCTCCCCACACACTCTCAGACAGTACACTCCAGACCCTAACCCCTCGAGTGACCCGTCTTCTCCCCCAACACTCTCAGACAGTACACTCCAGACCCTAACCTCTCGAGTGACCCTTCCCCCCACACTCTCAGACAGTACACTCCAGACCCTAACCTCTCGAGTGACCCTTCCCCCCACACTCTCAGACAGTACACTCCAGACCCTAACCTCTCGAGTGACCCTTCTTCTCCCCCCACACTCTCAGACAGTACACTCCTGACCCTAACCCCTCGAGTTAACCTCCCTCCCCCCACACTCTCAGACAGTACACTCCTGACCCTAACCCCTCGAGTTAACCTCCCTCCCCCCGCACTCTCAGACAGTACACTCCTGACCCTAACCCCTCGAGTTAACCTCCCTCCCCCCACACTCTCAGACAGTACACTCCTGACCCTAACCCCTCGAATGACCCTCCCCCTCCCCCCACACTCTCAGACAGTACACTCCTGACCCTAACCCCTCGAGTTAACCTCCCTCCCCCCACACTCTCAGACAGTACACTCCTGACCCTAACCCCTCGAGTGACCCTCCCCCTCCCCCCACACTCTCAGACAGTACACTCCTGACCCTAACCCCTCGAGTTAACCTCCCTCCCCCCGCACTCTCAGACAGTACACTCCAAACCCTGACCCCTCGAGTGAACCTCTCTCTCCCCCCACACTCTCAGACAGTACACTCCAGACCCTAACCCCACGAGTGACCCTCCCCCTCCCCCACACTCTCAGACAGTACACTCCAGACCCTAAACCCCCGAGTGACCCTCCCCCTCCCCCACACTCTCAGACAGTACACTCCAGACCCTAACCCCGTGAGTGAACCTCTCTCTCCCCCCACACTCTCAGACAGTACACTCCAGACCCTAACCCCCCGAGTGACCCTCCCCCTCCCCCACACTCTCAGACAGTACACTCCTGACCCTAACCCCGCGAGTGAACCTCTCTCTCCCCCCACACTCTCAGACAGTACACTCCAGACCCTAACCCCTCGAATGACCCTCCCCTCCCCCACACTCTCAGACAGTACACTCCTGACCCTAACCCCTCGAGTTAACCTCCCTCCCCCCGCACTCTCAGACAGTACACTCCAAACCCTGACCCCTCGAGTGAACCTCTCTCTCCCCGCACACTCTCAGACAGTACACTCCAGACCCTAACCCCACGAGTGACCCTCCCCTCCCCCACACTCTCAGACAGTACACTCCAGACCCTAACCCCCCGAGTGACCCTCCCCTCCCCCACACTCTCAGACAGTACACTCCAGACCCTAACCCCACGAGTGACCCTCCCCTCCCCCACACTCTCAGACAGTACACTCCAGACCCTAACCCCTCGAATGACCCTCCCCTCCCCCACACTCTCAGACAGTACACCCCAGACCCTAACCCCTCGAGTGACCCTCACCCTCCTCCACACTCTCAGACACTACACTCCAGACCCTAACCCCTCGAGAGAAGCTCCCCCTCCCCCTAAACTCTCAGACAGTTCACTCCAGACCCTAGCCCCTCGGGTGACCCCCCCCTCCCCCGACACTCACAGACAGTTCACTCCAGATGCTAACCCCTTGAGTGACCCTCCTCCTCCCCCACACTCTCAGACAGTTCACTCCAGACCCTAACCCCTCGAGTGACCCTCACCGTCCCCCACACTCTCAGACAGTTCTCTCCAGACCCTAACCCCTCGAGTGACCCGCACCCTCCCCCCATGCTCTCAGACAGTACACTCCAGACCCTAACCGCTCAAATGACCCTGCCCCTTCCCCCCACACTCTCAGACAGTACATTCCAGACCCTAACCCCTCGAGTGACCCTCCCACTCCCCCACACTCTCAGACAGTACACTCCAGACCCTAACCCCTCGAGTGACCCTCCTCCTCCCTCCACACTCTTCCAGACCCTAACCCCTCGAGTTAACCTCCCTCCCCCCACACTCTCAGACAGCACACTCCAGACCCTAACCCCTTGAGTGAAGCTTCCCCTCCCCCTACACTCTCAGACAGTTCACTCCAGACCCTAGCCCCTCGAGTGACCCTCTCTCTCCCACACTCTGACAGTACACTCCAGATCCTAACCCCTTGAGTGACCCTCCCCCTCCCCCCACACTCTCAGACAGTACACTCCAAACCCTAACCCCTCGAGTGACCCTCCCCTCCCCCACACTCTGACAGTACACTCCAGACCCGAACCCCTCGAGTGACCCTCCCCCTCCCCCCACACTCTCAGACAGTACACTATAGACCCTAACCCCTCGAGTTAACCTCCCTCCCTCCACACTCTCAGACAGTACACTCTAGACCCTAACCCCTTGAGTGACCCTCCCCCTCCCTCCACACTCTCAGACAGTACACTCCTGACCCTAACCCCTCGGGTTAACCTCCCTCCCCCCACACTCTCAGACAGTACACTCCAGACCCTAACCCCTCGAGTGACCCTCCCCTCCCCCACACTCTGACAGTACACTCCAGACCCGAACCCCTTGAGTGACCCTCCCCCTCCCCCCACACTCTCAGACAGTACACTCCAGACCCTAACCCCTCGAGTGACCCTCCCCTCCCCCACACTCTGACAGTACACTCCAGACCCGAACCCCTCGAGTGACCCTCCCCCTCCCCCCACACTCTCAGACAGTACACTATAGACCCTAACCCCTCGAGTTAACCTCCCTCCCTCCACACTCTCAGACAGTACACTCTAGACCCTAACCCCTTGAGTGACCCTCCCCCTCCCTCCACACTCTCAGACAGTACACTCCTGACCCTAACCCCTCGAGTTAACCTCCCTCCCCCCACACTTTCAGACAGTACACTCTAGACCCTAACCCCTTGAGTGACCCTCCCCCTCCCTCCACACTCTCAGACAGCACACTCCAGACCTGAACCCCTCGAGTGACCCTCCCCCTCCCCCCACACTCTCAGACAGTACACTATAGACCCTAACCCCTCGAGTTAACCTCCCTCCCTCCACACTCTCAGACAGTACACTCTAGACCCTAACCCCTTGAGTGACCCTCCCCCTCCCTCCACACTCTCAGACAGCACACTCCAGACCTGAACCCCTCGAGTGACCCTCCCCCTCCCCCCACACTCTCAGACAGTACACTCTAGACCCTAACCCCTTGAGTGACCCTCCCCCTCCCTCCACACTCTCAGACAGTACACTCCAGATCCTAACCTCTCGAGTGACCCTTCTTCTCCCCCCATATTCTCAGACAGTACACTCCTGACCCTAACCCCTCGAGTGAACCTCCCTCCCCCCACCCTCTCAGACAGTACACTCCAGACCCTAACCCCTTGAATGACCCTGCCCCTTCCCCCCATACTCTCAGACAGTACATTCCAGACCCTAACCCCTCGAGTGACCCTCCCACTCGCCCACACTCTCAGACAGTACACTCCAGACCCTAACCCCTCGAATGACCCTGCCCCTTCCCCCCATACTCTCAGACAGTACATTCCAGACCCTAACCCCTCGAGTGACCCTCCCACTCGCCCACACTCTCAGACAGTACACTCCAGACCCTAACCCCTCGAGTGACCCTCCTCTTCCCTCCACACTCTTCCAGACCCTAACCCCTCGGGTTAACCTCCCTCCCCCCACATGCTCAGACAGTTCACTCCAGACCCGAACCCCTCGAGTGACCCTCCCCCTCCCCCACACTCTCAGACAGTTCACTCCAGACCCTAACCCCTCGAGTGACCCTCTCCCTCTCCGACACTCACAGACAGTTCACTCCAGACCCTAACCCCTCGAGTGACCCTCCCCCTCCCCCACACTCTCAGACAGTTCATTCCAGACCCTAGCCCCTCGAGTGATCCTCCCTGTCCCGCACACTCTCAGACAGTTCACTCCAGACCCTAACCCCTCAAGTGACCCTCACCCTCCTCCACACTCTCAGACAGTTCACTCCAGACCCTAACCCCTCGAGTGACCCTCCCCGTCCCCCACACGCTCAGACAGTACACTCTAGACCCTAACTCCTTGAGTGACCCTCCACCTCCCCCCACTCTCAGACAGTACTCTCCAGACCCTAACCCCTCGAGTGACCATCCCCCTCCGCCACACTCTCAGACAGTACACTCCAGATCCTAACCCCTCGAGTGACCCTCCCCTCCCCCACACTCTCAGACAGTACACTCCAGACCCTAACCCCTCGAGTGACCCTCCCCTCCCCCACACTCTCAGACAGCACACTCCAGACCCTAACCCCTCGAGTGACCCACGTCTTACCCCACACTCTTAGACAGTACACTCCAGACCCTAACTCCTCGAGTGTACCTTCCCCTCCCCCCACACTCTCAGACAGTACACCCCAGACCCTAACCCCTCAAGTTAACCTCCCTCCCCCCACACTCTCAGACAGTACACCCCAGACCCTAACCCCTCGAGTGACCCTCCCCCTCCCCCCACACTCTCAGACAGTACACTCCAGACCCTAACCCGAGTGACCTTGCCCCTCCCCCCACACTCTCGGACAGTACACTCCAGACCCTAACCCCTTGAGTGACCCTCCCCTCCCCCACACTCTCAGACAGTGCACTCCAGACCCTAACCCCTCGAGTGACGCTCCCCCTCCCTCCACACTCTCAGACAGTACACTCCAGACCCTAACCCCTCGAGTGACCCTCCCCTCCCCCACACTCTCAGACAGCACACTCCAGACCCTAACCCCTCGAGTGACCCACGTCTTCCCCCACACTCTCAGACAATACACTCCAGACCCTAACCCCACGAGTGTACCTTCCCCTCCCCCCACACTCTCAGACAGTACACTCCAGACCCTAACCCCTTGAGTGACCCTCCCCTCCCCCACACTCTCAGACAGTGTACTCCAGACCCTAACCCCTCGAGTGACCCTCCCCCTCCCCCCACACTCTCAGACAGTACACTCCAGACCCTAACCCGAGTGACCCTCCCCCTCCCCCCACACTCTCAGACAGTACACTATAGACTCTAACCCCTCGAGTTAACCTCCCTCCCCCCACACTCTCAGACAGTACACTCCAGACCCTAACCCCTCGAGTGACCCTCCCCCTCCCCCCACACCGTCAGACAGTACACTCCAGACCCTAACTCCTCGAGTGTCCCTCCCCCTCCCCCCACACTCTCAGACAGTACACCCCAGACCCTAACCCCTCGAGTGTCCCTCCCCCTCCCTCCACACTCTCAGACAGTACACTCCAGACCCTAACCCCTCGAGTGTCCCTCCCCCTCCCCACACACTCTCAGACAGTACACTCCAGACCCTAACCCCTCGAGTGACCCGTCTTCTCCCCTCACACTCTCAGACAGTACACTCCAGACCCTAACCTCTCGAGTGACCCTTCCCCCCACACTCTCAGACAGTACACTCCAGACCCTAACCTCTCGAGTGACCCTTCCCCCCACACTCTCAGACAGTACACTCCAGGCCCTAACCTCTCGAGTGACCCGTCTTCTCCCCCCACACTCTCAGACAGTACACTCCAGACCCTAACCTCTCGAGTGACCCGTCTTCTCCCCCCACACTCTCAGACAGTACACTCCAGACCCTAACCTCTCGAGTGACCCGTCTTCTCCCCCCACACTCTCAGACAGTACACTCCAGACCCTAACCCCACGAGTGACCCTCCCCCTCCCCCCACACTCTCAGACAGTACACTCCTGACCCTAACCCCTCGAGTGAACCTCCCTCCCCCCACCCTCTCAGACAGTACAATCCAGACCCTAACCTCTGGAATGAACCTCCCTCCACCAACACTCTTAGACAGCACACTCCAGATCCTAACCCTTCGAGTGACCCTCCCCCTCCCTCCACACTCTCAGACAGTACACTCCAGACCCTAACCCCCCGAGTGAACCTCCCCCTCCCCCCACACTCTCAGACAGTACACTCCAGACCCTAACCCCTCGAGTTAACCTCCCTCCCCCCACACTCAGACACTACACTCCAGACCCCAACCCCTCGAGTGAACCTCTCTCTCCCCCCACACTCTCAGACAGTGCACTCCAGACCCTAACCCCTCGAGTGACCCTCCCCCTCCGCCACACTCTCAGACAGTGCACTCCAGACCCTAACCCCTCGAGTGACGCTCCCCCTCCCTCCACACTCTCAGACAGTACACTCCAGACCCTAACCCCTCGAGTGACCCTCCCCTCCCCCACACTCTCAGACAGCACACTCCAGACCCTAACCCCTCGAGTGACCCACGTCTTCCCCCACACTCTTAGACAGTACACTCCAGACCCTAACCCCTCGAGTGTACCTTCCCCTCCCCCCACACTCTCAGACAGTACACTCCAGACCCTAACCCCTTGAGTGACCCTCCCCTCCCCCACACTCTCAGACAGTGTACTCCAGACCCTAACCCCTCGAGTGACCCTCCCCCTCCCCCCACACTCTCAGACAGTACACTCCAGACCCTAACCCGAGTGACCCTCCCCCTCCCCCCACACTCTCAGACAGTACACTATAGACTCTAACCCCTCGAGTTAACCTCCCTCCCCCCACACTCTCAGACAGTACACTCCAGACCCTAACCCCTCGAGTGACCCTCCCCCTCCCCCCACACCGTCAGACAGTACACTCCAGACCCTAACTCCTCGAGTGTCCCTCCCCCTCCCCCCACACTCTCAGACAGTACACCCCAGACCCTAACCCCTCGAGTGTCCCTCCCCCTCCCTCCACACTCTCAGACAGTACACTCCAGACCCTAACCCCTCGAGTGTCCCTCCCCCTCCCCACACACTCTCAGACAGTACACTCCAGACCCTAACCCCTCGAGTGACCCGTCTTCTCCCCCCACACTCTCAGACAGTACACTCCAGACCCTAACCTCTCGAGTGACCCTTCCCCCCACACTCTCAGACAGTACACTCCAGACCCTAACCTCTCGAGTGACCCTTCCCCCCACACTCTCAGACAGTACACTCCAGGCCCTAACCTCTCGAGTGACCCGTCTTCTCCCCCCACACTCTCAGACAGCACACTCCAGACCCTAACCCCTCGAGTGACCCACGTCTTCCCCCACACTCTTAGACAGTACACTCCAGACCCTAACCCCTCGAGTGACCCTCCCCCTCCACCACACTCTCAGACAGTACACTCCAGACCCTGACCCCTCGAGTGAACCTCTCTCTCCACCACACTCTCAGACAGTACACTCCAGTCCCTAACCCCTCGGTGACCCTCCCCTCCTTTCACACTCTCAGAGAGTACACTCCAGTCCCTAACCCCTCGGTGACCCTCCCCTCCTTTCACTCTCTCAGAGAGTACACTCCAGTCCCTAACCCCTCGGTGACCCTCCCCTCCTTTCACACTCTCAGAGAGTACACTCCAGTCCCTAACCCCTCGGTGACCCTCCCCTCCTTTCACACTCTCAGACAGTACACTCCAGTCCCTAACCCCTCGGTGACCCTCCCCTCCTTTCACACTCTCAGAGAGTACACTCCAGTCCCTAACCCCTCGGTGACCCTCCCCTCCTTTCACACTCTCAGACAGTACACTCCAGTCCCTAACCCCTCGGTGACCCTCCCCTCCTTTCACACTCTCAGAGAGTACACTCCAGTCCCTAACCACTCGGTGACCCTCCCCTCCTTTCACACTCTCAGACAGTACACTCCAGTCCCTAACCCCTCGGTGACCCTCCCCTCCTTTCACACTCTCAGAGAGTACACTCCAGTCCCTAACCCCTCGGTGACCCTCCCCTCCTTTCACACTCTCAGACAGTACACTCCAGTCCCTAACCCCTCGGTGACCCTCCCCTCCTTTCACACTCTCAGAGAGTACACTCCAGTCCCTAACCCCTCGGTGACCCTCCCCTCCTTTCACACTCTCAGAGAGTACACTCCAGTCCCTAACCCCTCGGTGACCCTCCCCTCCTTTCACACTCTCAGAGAGTACACTCCAGACCCTAACCCCTCGGTGACCCTCCCCTCCTTTCACACTCTCAGAGAGTACACTCCAGTCCCTAACCCCTCGGTGACCCTCCCCTCCTTTCACACTCTCAGAGAGTACACTCCAGTCCCTAACCCCTCGGTGACCCTCCCCTCCTTTCACACTCTCAGACAGTACACTCCAGTCCCTAACCCCTCGGTGACCCTCCCCTCCTTTCACACTCTCAGAGAGTACACTCCAGTCCCTAACCCCTCGGTGACCCTCCCCTCCTTTCACACTCTCAGACAGTACACTCCAGTCCCTAACCCCTCGGTGACCCTCCCCTCCTTTCACACTCTCAGAGAGTACACTCCAGTCCCTAACCCCTCGGTGACCCTCCCCTCCTTTCACACTCTCAGACAGTACACTCCAGACCCTAACCCCTCGGTGACCCTCCCCTCCTTTCACACTCTCAGAGAGTACACTCCAGTCCCTAACCCCTCGGTGACCCTCCCCTCCTTTCACACTCTCAGACAGTACACTCCAGTCCCTAACCCCTCGGTGACCCTCCCCTCCTTTCACACTCTCAGAGAGTACACTCCAGTCCCTAACCCCTCGGTGACCCTCCCCTCCTTTCACACTCTCAGAGAGTACACTCCAGACCCTAACCCCTCGGTGACCCTCCCCTCCTTTCACACTCTCAGAGAGTACACTCCAGTCCCTAACCCCTCGGTGACCCTCCCCTCCTTTCACACTCTCAGAGAGTACACTCCAGTCCCTAACCCCTCGGTGACCCTCCCCTCCTTTCACACTCTCAGAGAGTACACTCCAGACCCTAACCCCTCGGTGACCCTCCCCTCCTTTCACACTCTCAGAGAGTACACTCCAGTCCCTAACCCCTCGGTGACCCTCCCCTCCTTTCACACTCTCAGACAGTACACTCCAGTCCCTAACCCCTCGGTGACCCTCCCCTCCTTTCACACTCTCAGACAGTACACTCCAGTCCCTAACCCCTCGGTGACCCTCCCCTCCTTTCACACTCTCAGAGAGTACACTCCAGTCCCTAACCCCTCGGTGACCCTCCCCTCCTTTCACACTCTCAGAGAGTACACTCCAGTCCCTAACCCCTCGGTGACCCTCCCCTCCTTTCACACTCTCAGAGAGTACACTCCAGTCCCTAACCCCTCGGTGACCCTCCCCTCCTTTCACACTCTCAGACAGTACACTCCAGTCCCTAACCCCTCGGTGACCCTCCCCTCCTTTCACACTCTCAGAGAGTACACTCCAGTCCCTAACCCCTCGGTGACCCTCCCCTCCTTTCACACTCTCAGAGAGTACACTCCATCCCTAACCCCTCGGTGACCCTCCCCTCCTTTCACACTCTCAGAGAGTACACTCCAGACCCTAATTCCTCGAGTGAACATCTCTATTCTGGCTCAGCTTTACCCTCAGCCCGTGCCCGCTTGGATGAGTGCCTAGTCATTTCTGTGCCAGAGATGTGCTGTTCCTAACCATGGCCCATTGCTGAGCTGTCGGGCTGGTACATGCTGAAACCATGTCTCTCACATCACGCTCGGCCTAATCCAGACCCCTCAACAGAGTTACCTGCACCAGGCTTAGTGCAGTTAACCCAGTGCTGCCCCCGTGTGGATGCCAGTCTCGAGAACAACCTCACCTTGGGCCCAGTGCCCAAAGTTCTGGGCGCAATTTGTCAGAGGTTTGTTGGCCTGCTGTTCTCTTGGGTGACACGCAAGTGGGCATTTTGTCAAGACTGTCACCTGTTCGAACACGTCCTGCAAATTAAGTCATTTGGGGAATGGGTTGGGTAAAAATAGGAAGATGTGTTGCTCAGAAAACTCTGGAAGCCCTCCAAGTACATGACAAACAGTCATGTCAAAACAGTCTCCAAGGAACCGACAAAGACGTTGGAAGTAACCAGGCCCCTCTGACAGTCTGCGTGGAACTGAGGTTCCCTCTGTCAGTCCTGATCTACTCACTGACTCTCAGTTTAAACTCAGTACCAGTCCTCTCTCTCTCTCTCTCTTTCTCTCTCTCCCTCTCTCTCTGTCTCTGTCTCTCTCCAACGAGAGATTAACCCCTTGATCTGGTAAAACTGCAGCAATTTTACCTATATGCTTCGGAATCGTGGCTGTAGAGGACTTTGCGCCATCCGGCAGCTGGGCAGGGTGCTATACAAATGCAGCTTCTTTAGGGGCTACCCTTCCTCACTTGAGGAGGGATGCAGTTGCCCTGGAGATAGTTCAGTTGTTGTAAAATCCCAGCCTCCGGGTCAGTGATGTCCTTCAGTGAAGGGCCTCAGCCATCCTTGTCCAGGTCTGGCCTACACGTGACTCTCGGGCAACAGCGATGGAGTTATCTCTTTAATGCCCTGTGAAATCACCGAGCAGGGCACGCAGCTGGAGGGAGGGTAGCTAAAGATGGAGTTTAGCCAGCGAGAGAACGCAAGTGACAATGGAGGAAGTTAAACAAGGTGGCTCAGGGGTTAGCACTGTTGCCTCCCAGCACCAGGGACCCAGGTTCAATCCCACCCTCGGGCGACTGTCTGTGTGGAGTTTGTACATTCTCCCCGTGTCTGCATGGGTTTCCTCCGGGTGCTCCACTTTCCTCCCATAGTCTAAAGATGTGCAGGTTTAGGGTGGATTGGCCATGGGAACTTGTTCAGAGATGTGGGTGTTTTGTCTGTCTTTCTCTGTGTGTGTGTCTCTTTCTGTCGAGACCTGGGTACGATTCCACCCTCAGGTGACTGTCTGTGTGGAGTTTGCACATTCTCCCCGTGTCTGTGTGGGTTTCCTCCGGGTGCTCCAGTTTCCTCCCGCAGTCCAAAGATGTGCAGGTCAGGGTGAATTGGCCATGCTAAATTGACCATAGTGTTAGGTGCATTAGTCATGGGTAAATGGGTCTGGGTGGGTTACTCTTCAGAGGGTCGATGTGGACCTGTCTCCACACTGTAGGGATTCTAATCTGATTTAATGTGTAGGTTAGTGTATTAGCCATGGTGGTTGTGGAGTTATGGGAGACGGGTCTCGGGGGGAGATGGAAATTGTCCCATTCAGTCCAGGGGTGAGCAGGTTAGGTGCATTAGTCAGGGGTAAGTGTACAGTAATAGGGTAAGGGAATGGATCTGAAGTGGAGTACTCTTTGGTGGGTCGGTGTGGACTTGTTGTGCCAAATGGCCTGTTCCCACACTGTCGGGATTCTCTGTTCTAATGTAAAACAAAATGGAGAATTAACTCAATTGTTGGCGAGTGAAATTTAACGTTGTGGCCAGTTTTCATCATTGTCATGTGAGCTGGAACTCCTTGCTACACCATAGCAGCAACACGCTGAAGGAAGAAAAGGGGTGGTGGACACTGGGGGGAAGAGAGAGAGACAGAGCGAGAGAGAGAGAGAGAGAGAGAGAGAGAAACACCATCAATTTGTCAACACACTGGTAGTTTATTGGATGGTAACAGGTTACAGTTTGGTACAAACTTCCCAAACAGGTCTCATGTAGATACAACGGAAAGTACAGGGTGAGGAGTCTCCCATGACATTAAAGTTCTCGACCAATTCGGCACTTTCATGGCCTCCTCCTGACTCAACAGTGGGAGTGGGTTGGACGCTTTCACATCCTAGCCAGCTCCTGGGCACCAGGTGCCAGTGTTGGCTCTGCCATCGATATCTCCTGTCAACCCCTCCACTTCCAGTCTGCTTCACCAGCACACGCCCTCCCCAGTTTTCATCCCTTGTTTAATTCATTCAGGGGCACATGTGCTTCTCTCCATCCCTAGTTGACCCCCCTTGAGAAGGTGGGGGTGAGCTGCATTTACTGCCCCTGTCCCTAATTACCCCACTTTGAGAAGGTGAGGGTGAGCTGCATTTACTGCCCCTGTCCCTAGTTGCCCCCTTGCAAAGGTGGGGGTGAGCTGCTTCCTTGAACCGCTGCAGTCCATGTGCTGTGGGTAGACCCTTAAGGAGGCAAGCATTCCACCATTGTTCTGAGTTACCCCATGGAGGGGGTAGATGGGGAGATGTTAGCAGGGAACTGCATGTTGCTCATTGGCAGTTACCCCTTCACGGTGGACCCTGAGGAAGAGTTCTGTGCCTGGTGTAGGGTTGGCATCTGCTGCGAGCTGTGAGCTGGTTTCTGCATGGGTCCCACCATCAACACCCCCACCTCACACCCCACCCTCCCCCTCCCAACAAATAACAGCCCAGCCTCCCCCACACACAACCTCTGCTGTTTCCCCCCTCCAAAACCCCATCGCGTGAGATGGCACGGAGCGGGGAGTGGGCAAGCCCATGTCTTGTACCTAAGGTGTGTCTCTTAGCTCCCCTGTCATCTCTTGGAGTTGTTCCACAATCCTAGCCCTGCTCAGGGGGACGTGCAAACAGAAAAACCACCAGCTTATCATTAGCAAGTACACAATCATTCATAAAGTCACTTGTTAAACAGAAATGACTGGCTGGAAAGTGGGTTGAGCGTTTGCCTGGGACCCTTTCCCAGTCAGAAACAGAACTATAGAGCCAAGAGAAAAAGGGATTTAATTCTTAATCAGGTTATCATTAATCGAGAAATCATTGTGAACTGACAGAAGGGTTATGTAATCCTCCCTTTCCTCCCCCTACTCCCACTCATCCAGCCAGACAGTCACTTGCAGTCTCCCCCCACCCACACCCACACCAACACCTACCTCCCCTGCCCCTGACATGCATGCATGCGCACACGTACACACTCACACACACATATTCACACACGCGCGCACACACACTCACCCACACACTCAGATTCACACACACACACACACAAACACTCAGATTCACACACACACATATTCACACACACACAAACACACACACACACTCAGATTCACACACACACACAAACTCACACACACAAACACACATTCATATGTAAACACACACAAACACACACACAGATTCAGACACACAAACACACATTCATACACAAACACACTCACATACACAAACACTCTCACACACAAACACAAACACACATTCATACACACACACGTACACTCAACACATATGCACATTCACAAACACACACACACAAACACTCTCACACTCACTCAGATTCACACACACACACAAACTCTCTCTCACACACACAAACACACATTCATACGTAAACACACACACAAACACACACAGATTCACAAACACACTCACATACACAAACACTCACACACAAACACAAACACACATTCATACACACACACATACACTCAAACAAACATGCACATTGACAAATACACACACTCACTCACACACACACACACACACACACAAACACACACACACACACAAACACACACACACAAACACACACACACACTCACACACACACACACACACACACACACACACACTCACACACACACACTCACACTCACACACACACTCACACACACACACACACACACACACTCACACACACACACTCACACACACACTCACACACACTCACACACACACACACTCACACACACTCACACAGCTTCAGAGGAACCGAATCATCCAAAGCCAAGCCAAGATGGAGCTCAGAAGCAGAGATGACTTGATGTGGCTGCCGCTGTTGCAGAGGTCACGGTCACAGCAGCGAGTTTTCAGGGACACTTCAAAACCCGCAAAGCTTTGTTGAAAGGTTTGATTACATCCGGAACGCGCTTTGCAGCCTGAGATATAAACAGACGCTGACCCTGAAACACAGAAAAGCACAAGTCGGTTAAATGGCCCCATCCACAAGGTATGATATCACAACAAGGTCAGGCATAACTCAAACAAGACATTACTGCTCTTGTACACCAATCCTCTTGGCTGACACTTCATTAGGGATGCTCCTGCCTGCGGGCAGTCTACAGTCACTTGTGGACATCATGAAAGACCCATCGTCCAGAACCTGTTCCGTCAGGCAGAAGGCCCAGAACCTCGAACACATGCACCAGCAGGTTCAGGAACAGCTCCTTCCCTGCCATTATTAGACTGATGGATGGACTCTCTAGCCTCAGATAACACTGATCTTGAAAATGTTGTTCTCACCTAGTGCATACCCTTTGCGATGTAACCTGTCTGCCTCTGTCAAAGTCATTTGATCTGTTCACCCTTGCTGACCATGATCTGCCTGTACCGCTCAGAAACAAAGCTTTTCACGGTACCCCGGTACACATGACGGTAAATCAGTCAGTCAGTCAACAGGGCTGCCTCAAGTCTCTTTGTGAATCAACACTTCCAACCTTTCCCCATTTAAGCACATCTCTGTGTCTCCTACCAAAGTGGATAACCTCACTTTTTCCCACATTATATTCCATCTGGTATGTTCTTGTCCAACTACTTCAGCCTATCCAAATCTTCCTGAAGGCCTAGTTTGCGAGTTCCTCAGGACACACGCTTAGCTTTGTATCCACTGCACAATGCGGAAAGATCACATTTCCGAATCATCGATAGAGATTGTGATCAGCTGGGATCTCCAGGCATGGATCCTTGGGGTACACCCCTAGCCAGAGTCTGTTAAAGAGGGAATACGCCGTTAATTTCCCTCTCAGGTTTCTGCCTGTGAGCCAGTCATTAATGCTTTATCAGTACACTACCCCGTCAAACCAGCTCTTCTGCCATTTCTCTCTCCCCAACCCAGTTATAAATTCCCGACGTTCTGCTTTTAATGGAGCGACATTCCTTTAGCTAAATGTTTCCATTTAACACACCTATAGAAGCTTGTACAGTCTATCTTTGCATTTGTATTTGATCCTCCATTTCCTGATCAGTTTCTTGATCTGTTTTGCTGTATTCTAAAAACTTCCCTGTTACAATTCCTGGAATAGACTTTATAAAAAACTTTCCTTTAAACCATCAACCATCTTTTAACTTATTTAGTCCGTTGTGACCTTGGTTGAGTTTCTGAATGTGTAAGGAATGCATAGTTGCTGTCAGTCGGTTTTTCTATACACAGACACATCCACCAACTTTTTAAAATACATTTGTGGGATGTGGGTGTCTCTGATTGGGCCTGGCATTCACTGCCCCTGTCCCTAGTTGCCCCCCCTTGAGAAGGTGGGGTGAGCTGCATTTACTGCCCCTGCCCCTAGTTGCCCCCCCCCTTGAGAAGGTGGGGGTGAGCTGCCTTCTTGAACCGCTGCAGTCCATGTGCTGTGGGTAGACCCACAATGTCCCTTAGGGAGGGAATTCCAGGATTGTGACCCAACCCCACTGAAGGAACGGCCGATATATTTCCAAGTCGGGATGGGGAGGGGCTCGGAGGGGAACTTGCAGGGGGTGGGGTTCCCATGGACCTGCTGCCCCTTGTCCTTCTAGATGGAAGTGGCCGTGGGTTTGGAAGGTGCTGTCTGAGGGTCTTTGGTGAGTTTCTGCAGGGTATCTTGTAGATGGTACACACTGCTGTTACTGAGTGTCGGGGGGTGGAGGGAGGGGATGTTTGGTGAGTTTCTGCAGGGTACCTTGTAGATGGTACACACTGCTGTTACTGAGCGTCGGGGGGTGGAGGGAGGGGATGTTTGGGGAGTTTCTGCAGGGTACCTTGTAGATGGTACACACTGCTGTTACTGAGTGTCGGGGGTGGGGGGAGGGGATGTTTGGGGAGTTTCTGCAGGGTACCTTGTAGATGGTACACACTGCTGTTACTGAGCGTCGGGGGGTGGAGGGAGGGGATGTTTGGTGAGTTTCTGCAGGGTATCTTGTAGATGGTACACACTGCTGTTACTGAGTGTCGGGGGTGGAGGGAGGGGATGTTTGGGGAGTTTCTGCAGGGTACCTTGTAGATGGTACACACTGCTGTTACTGAGTGTCGGGGGGGTGGAGGGAGGGGATGTTTGGGGAGTTTCTGCAGGGTACCTTGTAGATGGTACACACTGCTGTTACTGAGTGTCGGGGGGTGGAGGGAGGGGATGTTTGGGGAGTTTCTGCAGGGTATCTTGTAGATGGTACACACTGCTGTTACTGAGTGTCGGGGGGGGTGGAGGGAGGGGATGTTTGGGGAGTTTCGGCAGGGTACCTTGTAGATGGTACACACTGCTGTTACTGAGCATTGGGGGGTGGAGGGAGGGGATGTTTGGTGTGTTTCTGCAGGGTATCTTGTAGATGGTACACACTGCTGCTACTGAGCGTCAGGGGGTGGAGGGAGGGGATGTTTGATGAGTTTCTGCAGGGTACCTTGTAGATGGTACACACTGCTGTTACTGAGCGTCGGGGGGTGGAGGGAGGGGATGTTTGATGAGTTTCTGCAGGGCATCTTGTAGATGGTACACACTGCTGTTACTGAGCGTCGGGGGGTGGAGGGAGGGGATGTTTGGGGAGTTTCTGCAGGGTATCTTGTAGATGGTACACACTGCTGTTACTGAGCGTCGGGGGGTGGAGGGAGGGGATGTTTGGGGAGTTTCTGCAGGGTATCTTGTAGATGGTACACACTGCTGTTACTGAGCGTCGGGGGGTGGAGGGAGGGGATGTTTGGGGAGTTTCTGCAGGGTATCTTGTAGATGGTACACACTGCTGTTACTGAGCATCGGGGGGTGGAGGGTGGGGATGTTTGGTGAGTTTCTGCAGGGTACCTTGTAGATGGTACACACTGCTGTTACTGAGCGTCGGGGGGTGGAGGGAGAGGATGTTTGGTGAGTTTCTGCAGGGTATCTTGGAGATGGTACACACTGCTGTTACTGAGCGTCGGGGGGTGGCGGGAGGAGATGTTTGGTGAGTTTCTGCAGGGTACCTTGTAGATGGTACACACTGCTGTTACTGAGCGTCGGGGGGTGGAGGGAGAGGATGTTTGGTGAGTTTCTGCAGGGTATCTTGGAGATGGTACACACTGCTGTTACTGAGCGTCGGGGGGTGGAGGGAGGGGATGTTTGGTGAGTTTCTGCAGGGTATCTTGTAGATGGTACACACTGCTGTTACTGAGCGTCGGGGGGTGGAGAGAGGGGATGTTTGGTGAGTTTCTGCAGGGTACCTTGTAGATGGTACACACTGCTGTTACTGAGCGTCGGGGGGTGGAGGGAGAGGATGTTTGGTGAGTTTCTGCAGGGTATCTTGTAGATGGTACACACTGCTGTTACTGAGTGTCGGGGGGTGGAGGGAGGGGATGTTTGGTGAGTTTTTGCAGGGTATCTTGTAGATGGTACACACTGCTGTTACTGAGCGTCGGGGGGTGGAGGGAGGGGATGTTTGGGGAGTTTCTGCAGGGTATCTTGTAGATGGTACACACTGCTGTTACTGAGCGTCGGGGGGTGGAGGGAGGGGATGTTTGGTGAGTTTCTGCAGGGTATCTTGTAGATGGTACATACTGCTGTTACTGAGCAACAGGGGGTGGAGGGAGGGGATGTTTGGTGAGTTCCTGCAGGGTACCTTGTAGCTGGTACATACTGCTGTTACTGAGCAACGGGGGGTGGAGGGAGGGGATGTTTGGGGAGTTTCTGCAGGGTACCTTGTAGCTGGTACATACTGCTGTTACTGAGCAACGGGGGGTGGGGGGAGAGGATGTTTGGGGATGTGGTGCCAATCAAGCGGGGGCTGCTTTGTCCCTGGATGGTGTTGAGCTTCTTGAGTGTTGTTGGGGCTGCCCCCATCCGGGGAAAGTGGGGAGTATTCCCTCATCCTCCTGCCTTGTGCCTTGTAGATGGTGGGATAGGCTTTTGAGGGGGGGGTCAGGAGGGGGGTTACTCGCTGCAGGATTCCCTGCCTCTGACCTCCTCCTGTGTTTATGTGGTGAGTCCAGTTAAGTTTGTGGTCAATGGTAACCCCCAGGATGTTGACAGTGGAGGCAGGGACTCAGTGATGGCAATACCATTGAATGTGAAGGGGCGATGGTTAGATTGTCTCTTGTTGCGGGTGGTCACAGCCTGGTATTTGTGTGGCATGAATGTTATTTGTGATTCCGAGCGAGTGGATGTCTCTGCCTCAGTCTGAGGGGATATGGTGTGGGCAACCCTGCAGTGTTGATAACTCATACTCACCAGCTTTACCAACTTGTTCAAAGCAAAGCTCATCCGAACTGGAACAGTTTCTGGCACCAGAAATGCAGCGATTGAATGAGATCGCACAATGGTAGCACCGCAAACCATCACCTGTGTGTCAGGAACATTGGCACAGAAATGAGAAAAGGTTAGTCAGTTATGGTTTGGAGAAGAAGTCATCTCTCCGCAGCATTCCATGTTGTTTTTATGGTCATTCACTCCTGGGCACCACTGGCTGGGCCCAGCATGTACGCCCCCCCCCCACCATCCACAGCTGCCCCCCCCCCTTGAGAAGGTGGGGGTGAGTTGCCTTCTTGAACTGCTGCAGTCCCTGTGTTGTGGGTAGACCCACAATGTCCCTTAGGGAGGGAATTCACAAAACTAGGGGCATGATCCAGACCGGGTCGGGGGTGGGGGGAAGAGGGAGTGACGGGTGTGTGTGAAGTGTGGGAAGACCCGAAGGAGACACCAACCACTGCAAAGAGGCTGTTCGGCCCATCGAGACTGCCCTGCCCCTTCACAGAAGTCACGGCAGCTTCAGGGAACTATCTCCCCTTTCCCCAAACTTTGCCCTCCCCCCAGCTCCATATCCTGAGAGTCTGTTCCCAATCCCCTCCCTCTGCCCCTCATCCTGAGAGTCCACTCCCAATCCCCCCCTCCCCCGTCCCCCCCATCCTGAGAGTCTGTTCCCAATCCCCCCCTCCCCCGTCCCCCCCATCCTGAGAGTCTGTTCCCAATCCCCCACTCCCCCGTCCCCCCCATCCTGAGAGCCTGTTCCCAATACCCCCCTCTCCCCCTGTCCCCCCCATCCTGAGAGTCTGTTCCCAATCCCCCCCTCCCCCTGTCCCCCCCATCCTGAGAGTCTGTTCCCAATCCCCCCCTCCCCCTGTCCCCCCCATCCTGAGAGCCTGTTCCCAATACCCCCCTCTCCCCCTGTCCCCCCCATCCTGAGAGTCTGTTCCCAATCCCCCCCTCCCCCTGTCCCCCCCATCCTGAGAGCCTGTTCCCAATCCCCTCCTCTCCCCATGCCTCCCTATCATGAGAGTCTGTTCCCAATACCCCCTCCCCTGGTCCCCCCCCATCCTGAGAGCTGTTCCCAATCCCCCCTCTTCCCCTGTCCCCCTATCCTAAGAGTCTGTTTCCAATACTCCCCTCTCCCCCCAACCTCAGAGTCCACTCCCAATCCCCACCTCCCCCTGTCCCCCCCATCCTGAGAGTCCACTCCCAATCCCCCCTCTCCCCCTGTCCCCCCATCCTGAGAGTCTGTTCCCAATACCCCCTCCCCCGTCCCCCCATCCTGAGAGCCTGTTCCCAATACCCCCCTCTCCCCCATCCTCTCGCATCCTGAAAGCCTGTTCCTAATACCCCCCTCTCCCCCATCCCCCCCATCCTCATAGCCCACACCCAATACCCCCCTCTCCCCTATCCCCCATCCTGAGAGTTTGTTCCTAATACCCCCCTCTCCCCCATCCCCCCCATCCTCATAGCCCACACCCAATACCCCCCTCTCCCCTACCCCCCATCCTGAGAGTCTGTTCCCAATCCCCCCCTCCCCATCCCCCCCATCCTGAGAGTCTGTTCCCAATCCCCCCTCTCCCTGTCCCCCCGATCCTGAGAGCCCACACCCAATACCCCCCTCTCCCCCTGTCCCCCTATCCTAAGAGTCTGTTTCCAATACTCCCCTCTCCCCCCAACCTCAGAGTCCACTCCCAATCCCCACCTCCCCCTGTCCCCCCCATCCTGAGAGTCCACTCCCAATCCCCCCTCTCCCCCTGTCCCCCCATCCTGAGAGTCTGTTCCCAATACCCCCTCCCCCGTCCCCCCATCCTGAGAGCCTGTTCCCAATCCCCCCCTCCCCCTGTCCCCCCCATCCTGAGAGCCTGTTCCCAATCCCCTCCTCTCCCCATGCCTCCCTATCATGAGAGTCTGTTCCCAATACCCCCTCCCCTGGTCCCCCCCCATCCTGAGAGCTGTTCCCAATCCCCCCTCTTCCCCTGTCCCCCTATCCTAAGAGTCTGTTTCCAATACTCCCCTCTCCCCCCAACCTCAGAGTCCACTCCCAATCCCCACCTCCCCCTGTCCCCCCCATCCTGAGAGTCCACTCCCAATCCCCCCTCTCCCCCTGTCCCCCCATCCTGAGAGTCTGTTCCCAATACCCCCTCCCCCGTCCCCCCATCCTGAGAGCCTGTTCCCAATACCCCCCTCTCCCCCATCCTCTCGCATCCTGAAAGCCTGTTCCTAATACCCCCCTCTCCCCCATCCCCCCCATCCTCATAGCCCACACCCAATACCCCCCTCTCCCCTATCCCCCATCCTGAGAGTTTGTTCCTAATACCCCCCTCTCCCCCATCCCCCCCATCCTCATAGCCCACACCCAATACCCCCCTCTCCCCTACCCCCCATCCTGAGAGTCTGTTCCCAATACTCCCCTCCCCCTGTCCCCCCCATCCTGAGTCTGTTCCCAATACCCCCCTCCCCTGGTCCCCCCCATCCAGAGAGTCTGTTCCGATCCCCCCACTTCCCCTGTACCCCCCATCCTGAGTCTGTTCCCAATACCCCCCTCCCCTGCCCCCCCCCATCCTGAGAGTCTGTTCCTAATCCCCCCTCTTCCCCTGTCCCCCCATCCTGAGAGTCCACTCCCAAACCCCCACTCCACCCGTTACCCCCTATCCTGAGAGTCTGTTCCCAATAGCCCATCTCCCCCGACCCCCCCATCCTGAGAGACTGGTCCCAATCCCCCCTCTCCCCCTGTCCCCCCATCCTGAGAGACTGTTCCCAATCCCACCTCTCTCCCTGTTCCCCCCCATCCTGAGAGACTGGTCCCAATCCCCCCTCCCTGTTCCCCCCCATCCTGAGAGACTGGTCCCAATCCTCCCTCTCCCCCTGTTCCCCCCATCCTGAGAGACTGGTCCCAATCCCCCCTCTCCCCCTGTCCCCCCCCATCCTCAGAGTCTGTTCCCAATCCCCCCTCTCCCCCTGTCCCCCCCATCCTGAGAGACTGGTCCCAATCCCCCCTCTCCCCGTGTCCCCCCCCCATCCTCAGAGTCTGTTCCCAATCCCCCCTCTCCCCCTGTCCCCCCCATCCTGAGAGACTGGTCCCAATCCCCCCTCTCCCCCTGTCCCCCCTATCCTGAGAGACTGGTTCCCAATCCCCCCTCTCCCCCTGTCCCCCCCATCCTGAGAGACTGGTCCCAATCCCCCCTCTCCCCCTGTACCCCCATCCTGAGAGACTGGTCCCAATCCCCCCTCTCCCCCTGTCCCCCCCCATCCTCAGAGTCTGTTCCCAATCCCCCCTCTCCCCTTGTCCCCCCCATCCTGAGAGACTGCTCCCAATCCCCCCTCTCCCCCTGTCCCCCCCATCCTGAGAGACTGGTCCCAATCCCCCCTCTCCCCCCTGTCCCCCCCATCCTGAGAGACTGGTCCCAATCCCCCCTCTCCCCCTGTCCCCCCCATCCTGAGAGACTGCTCCCAATCCCCCCTCTCCCCCTGTCCCCCCCATCCTGAGAGACTGGTCCCAATCCCCCCTCTCCCCCTGTCCCCCAAATCCTGAGAGTCTGTTCCCAATACTCCCCTCCCCCTCCCCCCATCCTGAGAGTCAACTCCCAATCCCCCCTCTCCCCCTGTCCCCCCCATCCTGAGAGTCTGTTCCCAATACACCCCTCACCCTGTCCCCCCCCATCCTGTGAGCTTGTTCCCAATACACCCCTCTCCGTCCCCCGCATCCTGAGAGCCTGTTCCTAATACCCCCCTCTCCCCCATCCCCCCATCCTGAGAGCCCACATCCAATACCCCCCTCTCCGCTACCCCCCATCCTGAGAGTCTGTTCCCAATACGCCCCTCTCCCCCGTCCCCCCAATCCTGAGAGTCTGTTCCCAATCCCCCCCTCCCCCCGTCCCCGCATCCTGAGAGCCCACACCCAATACCCCCCTCTCCCCCTACCCCCCATCCTGAAAGTCTGTTCCCAATACGCCCCTCTCCCCCTGCTCCCCTAACCTGAGAATCTGTTCCAAATACCCCCCTCCTCTGCCCCCATCTTGAGAGCCACACCCAATACCCACTCTCCCCCTACCCCCCATTCTGAGAGTCTTTTTCCAATACCCCCCACCAGCCCCCGTCTCCCCCCATCCTAGGAGTCTGTTCCCAATCCCCCCTCCACCTGCCCCCCCATCCTGAGAGCTCACACCCAATAGCCCCCTCTCCCCCTACACCCCATCCTGAGAGTCTGTTCCCAATACGCCCCTCTCCCCCGTTCCCCCGCATCCTGAGAGTCCACTCCCAATCCCCCCCCTCTGCCCCCATCCTGAGAGTCCACTCCCAATACCTCCCTCTTCCCCTGTCCCCCACATCCTGAGAGTCTGTTCCCAATACCCCCCTCTCCCCCACCCCCCCATCCTGAGAGACCACACCCAATACCCCCCTCCCCCTGTCCCCCATCCTGTGAGTTTGTTCCCAATACCCCCCTCCCCATCCCCCCATCCTGAAAGCCTGTTCCCAATACCCCCCTCACCCCCGTCCCCCCGCATCCTGAGAGCCTGTTCCTAATACCCCCTCTCCCCCATCCTGAGAGCCCACACCCAATACCCCCCTCTCCCCTACCCCCTATCCTGAGAGTCTGTTCCCAATACCCCCCTCCCCATCCCCCGCATCCTGAGAGCCTGTTCCCAATACCCTACTCTCCCCCATCCCCCGCATCCTGAGAGTCTGTTCCTAATACCCCCTCTCCCCCATCCCCCCCCCTCCTGAGAGCCTGTTCCTAATACCCCCTCTCCCCCATCCCCCCCATCCTGAGAGCCCACACCCAATACCCCCCTCTCCCCTACCCCCTATCCTAAGAGTCTGTTCCCAATCCCCCCTCCCCCGTCCCCCCATCCTGAGAGTCTGTTCCCAATACGCCCCTCTCCCCCTGCCCCCCTAACCTGAGAATCTGTTCCAAATACCCCCTCCTGTGCCCCCCCATCCTGAGAGACCACACCCAATACCCCCCTCTCCCCCTGCCCCCCTATCCTGAGAGCCTGTTCCCAATACCCCCCTCCCCTGTCCCCCCTATCCTGAGAGTCTGTTCCCAATACCCCCTCCCCTGTCCCCCTCATCCTGAGATTTTGTTCCCAATACGCCCCTCTCCCCCTGCCCCCCCATCCTGAGAGTCTGTTCCCAATACCCCCCTCCCCTGTCCCCCCATCCTGAGATTTTGTTCAAAATACCCCCCTCTCCCCCTGTCCCCCCATCCTGAGAGTCTGTTCCCAATCCCCCCTCTCCCCCGTACCCCCATCCCGAGATTTTGTTCCCAATACCCCCCTGTCCCCCCATCCTGAGAGTCTGTTCCCAATCCCCCCTCCCCCTGTCCCCCCCATCCTGAGATTTTGTTCCCAAATACCCCCTCTCCCCCCATCCTGAGAGTCTGTTCCCAATCCCCCCTCCCCCTGTCCCCCCCATCCTGAGATTTTGTTCCCAAATACCCCCTCTCCCCCTGTCCCCCCATCCTGACAGTCTGTTCCCAATCCCCCCTCTCCCCCTGTCCCCCCCATCCTGAGAGTCTGTTCCCAATCCCCCCTCTCCCCCTGTCCCCCCCCATCCTGAGAGCCTGTTCCCAATACCCCCCTCTCCCCCATCCCCCCCATCCTGAGAGTTTGTTCCCAATACGCCCCTCTCCCCCTGTCCCCCCCCCCATCCTGTGAATTTGTTTCCCTTCTCACTGCCCCTATCCTGAAAGTCCTACGTAGACTCCTTGCCCTGCCCCCTGCACTGAGATTCTGACTCTAGATACCCCTCTCCTTGCCCAAATTCCATCTCAGTTGGCACCCCCTGTTGTGCCAGTCCATTAGGGTTGAGGGGTGGTGAATGGGGGTGGGGGAGGTGAGAGATCCTGTCAGTTTTCCCAGCTTTGGGACCTGTAGTTGCTAATGTCTCTTGGCAGAGTCCCTCCCTCTCAGGATAGGTGACTCCTGCCTGAGCTGTAACACACTGAGTTAAGGAGTGCACAGCGCTTGGCCATGCACTGCTGTCCAATCAGATCACTCGATCTGACTTTGGCGTGGACATGCTGTAGTCCTTAATCACCTTCCTCCTCAGGAGTCCGTCAACCCCTTCCTTAGACATAGTCCGTGCCCAGCCCTACTCTCCTGAGCTCTGGCTGGGTTCACCAGTCTGGGTTGGAATCTCTCCAGATCCCTGACCACCAATCCCCAGGCCCCAGGCTGCGCTGGTGGCTGGGCTCCAGGTGTAGTGTACTGACTTGTCCCACTCTGTACACAGTGTCGACATGGAAACTGCTGCAAATTCACTTCAAATACAATCATCGCAGCAGGGGAGCGACAGGGTGGGGCTCCCATTGTTTGGGATATTCGCAGGGGGTGGGGGGGGGGGGAATATCAGCCCATCGGGTCCACACTGACCCTCCGAAGAGAGTCCCTGTAAACCCACTCCCACTTTCAGACTTTAAATGTATTATCTGAGCTGAGATGACACCTATTGTTAAAATCTATCTCGAGAATGTAAGTTGAACCAAGTTCTGGGATTTACACACGAAGGAATAGGACCTAACATGGTCACTCTAAGAGATAAAAACCTTAGCTTGACCTGTTTAATATTAGATTCCATGACCCAGCAATTCTGCTGCTATAAATTCAGTGTTGTATGATTCTGCTCAACAGGAGAAAGTGAGGTCTGCAGACGCTGGAGATCAAAGCTGAAACTTTATTGCTGGAACAGCACAGCAGGTCAGGCAGCATCTAGGGAACAGAAGATTCGACGTTTCGGGCACATGCCTGAAGAAGGGCATGTGCCCGAAACGTCGAATCTTCTGTTCCCGAGATGCTGCTTGACCTGCTGTGCTGTTCCAGCAATAAAGTTTCAGCTCTGATTCTGCTCAACAATCAGCCGACTCCCAAAGCTAGTGTTTCCAATTAAACCTGTTCAACTAGAACCTGGTGTGGTGGGATTTTTAACCTTATATACCCCAGTCCAAAACCAGTTCCTCCAAATCATGACTACATCACTGGAAACTATGGGGCAATTTCCCATGGCCAATCCACCCTAACCTGCACATCCCTGGGCACTATGGGACAATTTCCCATGGCCAATCCACCCTAACCTGCACATCCCTGGGCACTATGGGACAATTTCCCACGGCCAATCCACCCTAACCTGCACATCCCTGGGACACTATGGGACAATTTCCCATGGCCAATCCTCCCTAACCTGCACATCCCTGGGACACTATGGGACAATTTCCCATGGCCAACCCACCCTAACCTGCACATCCCTGGGCACTATGGGACAATTTCCCATGGCCAATCCTCCCTAACCTGCACATCCCTGGGCACTATGGGACAATTTCCCATGGCCAATCCACACTAACCTGCACATCCCTGGGCACTATGGGACAATTTCCCATGGCCAATCCACCCTAACCTGCACATCCCTGGGCACTATGGGACAATTTCCCACGGCCAACCCACCCTAACCTGCACATCCCTGGACACTATGGGACAATTTCCCATGGCCAATCCTCCCTAACCTGCACATCCCTGGGACACTATGGGACAATTTCCCATGGCCAACCCACCCTAACCTGCACATCCCTGGGCACTATGGGACAATTTCCCATGGCCAATCCTCCCTAACCTGCACATCCCTGGGCACTATGGGACAATTTCCCATGGCCAATCCACACTAACCTGCGCATCCATGGGCACTATGGGACAATTTCCCATGGCCAATCCACCCTAACCTGCACATCCCTGGGCACTATGGGACAATTTCCCATGGCCAATCCACCCTAACCTGCACATCCCTGGGCACTATGGGACAAATTCCCATGGCCAACCCACCCTAACCTGCACATCCCTGGACACTAT
Source organism: Chiloscyllium plagiosum (assembly GCF_037043375.1). Taxonomy (NCBI): domain Eukaryota; kingdom Metazoa; phylum Chordata; class Chondrichthyes; order Orectolobiformes; family Hemiscylliidae; genus Chiloscyllium; species Chiloscyllium plagiosum. The sequence goes on along the minus strand of NW_028270173.1, from coordinate 5,285,630 downwards.
GGGGCAATTTCCCATGGCCAATCCACCCTAACCTGCACATCCCTGGGAACTATGGGACAATTTCCCATGGCCAATCCACCCTAACCTGCACATCCCTGGACAATGTGGGACAATTTCCCATGGCCAATCCACCCTAACCTGCACATCACTGGGCACTATGGGACAATTTCCCATGGCCAATCCACCCTAACCTGCACATCCCTGGACAATGTGGGACAATTTCCCATGGCCAATCCACCCCAACCTGCACATCCCTGGGCACTATGGGACAATTTCCCATGGACAATCCACCCTGACCTGCACATCCCTGGACACTATGGGACAATTTCCCACGGCCAATCCACCCTAACCTGCACATCCCTGGACACTGTGGGACAATTTCCCATGGCCAATCCACCCCAACCTGCACATCCCTGGACACTATGGGACAATTTCCCATGGACAATCCACCCTGACCTGCACATCCCTGGGCACTATGGGACAATTTCCCATGGCCACTCCACCCTAACCTGCACATCACTGGACTCTATGGGACAATTTCCCACGGCCAATCCACCCTAACCTGCACAGCCCTGGACACAATGGGACAATTTCCCATGGCCAATCCACCCTAACCTACACATCACTGGACACTATGGGACAATTTCCCATGGACAATCCACCCTGACCTGCACATCCCTGGGCACTATGGGACAATTTCCCATGGCCAACCCACCCTAACCTGCACATCCCTGGGCACTATGGGACAATTTCCCATGGCCAATCCACCCTAACCTGCACATCCCTGGGCACTATGGGACAATTTCCCATGGCCAGTCCACCCTAACCTGCACATCCCTGGGCACTATGGGACAATTTCCCATGGCCAATCCACCCTAACCTGCACATCCCTGGACACTATGTGACAATTTCCCATGGCCAATCCACACTAACCTGCACATCACTGGACACGATGGGACAATTTCCCACGGCCAATCCACCCGAACCTGCACATCCCTGGGCACTATGGGACAATTTCCCACGGCCAATCCACACTAACCTACACATCACTGGACACGATGGAACAATTTCCCACAGCCAATCCACCCTAACCTGCACATCCCTGGGCACTATGGGACAATTTCCCACGGCCAATCCACCCTAACCTGCACATCCCTGGGCACTATGGGACAATTTCCCATGGCCAATCCGCCCTAACCTACACAACCCGGGGCACTATAGGACAATTTCCCATGGCCAACCCACCCTAACCTGCACATCCATGGGCATTATGGGACAATTTCCCATGGCCAATCCACCCTAACCTACACATCCCAGGGCACTATGGGACAATTTCCCATGGCCAATCCACCCTAACCAGCACATCCCTGGGCACTATGGGACAATTTCCCATGGCCAATCCGCCCTAACCTGTACTCCCTGGACACTATGGGACAACTTCCCATGGCCAATCCACCCTAACCTGCACATCCCTGGGCACTATGGGACAATTTCCCATGGCCAATCCACCCGAACCTGCACATCCCTGGGCACTATGGGACAATTTCCCATGGCCAATCCACCCTAGCCTGCACATCCCTGGGCACTATGGGACAATTTCCCATGGCCAATCCACCCTAACCTTCACATCCCTGGGCACTATGGGACAATTTCCCATGGCCAATCCACCCTAACCTGCACATCCCTGGGCACTATGGGACAATTTCCCATGGCCAATCCACCCTAACCTGCACATCCCTGGGCAGTATGGGACAATTTCCCATGGCCAATCCACCCTAACCTGCGCATCCCTGGGCACTATGGGACAATTTCCCATGGCCAATCCACCCTAACCTGCGCATCCCTGGGCAGTATGGGACAATATCCCATGGCCAATCCACCCTAACCTGCGCATCCCTGGGCACTATGGGACAATTTCCCATGGCCAATCCACCCTAACCTGCACATCCCTGGGCACTATGGGACAATTTCCCATGGCCAATCCACCCTAACCTGCACATCCCTGGGCACTATGGGACAATTTCCCATGGCCAATCCACCCTAACCTACACATCCCTGGGCACTATGGGACAGTTTCCCATGGCCAATCCACCCTAACCTGCGCATCCCTGGGCACCATGGGACAATTTCCCATGGCCAATCCACCCTAACCTACACATCCCTGGACGCTATGGGACAATTTCCCATGGCCAATCCACCCTAACCTACACATCCCTGGACGCTATGGGACAATTTCCCATGGCCAATCCGCCTTAACCTGCACATCTTTGGACTGTGGGAAGAACCGGAGCACCCGGAGGAAACCCAGGCTGACACGGGGAGAATGTGCAAGCTCCACACAGATAGTCATCGAAGCTGGGTCCCTAGCGCTGTGAGGCATCAGTGCTAACCACTGAGCCACCGTGCCGCATGTTACTGGGTTGGAGGAGGTCAGCCCCAAAGGGACTTTCCTTGTACCTTCAACTGCTAAGGGGTGTTTTTGCCACTTCCTACAATCATGTCCATGATGTGCTCGGGATCAGCCATGTACAGACAGCAGCTCCTGGGGATCTGAGATTGGGAATTCTGTGTGGCATAGTTCACCTCCTCACTTCCCACCAGCTGTCCATCATCCGTAACTCAGCAGTCAGCGAGAATACTCCCCACTTACCCCGGATGGGAGCAGCTCCAACAACACTCAAGAAGCTCAACACCATCCAGGGACAGAGCAGCCCCCGCTTGATTGGCACCACATCCACAAACATCCCCTCCCTCCACCCCCTGACGCTCAGTAACAGCAGTGTGTACCATCTACAAGATACCCTGCAGAAACTCACCAAACATCCCCTCCCTCTACCCCCGACGCTCAGTAACAGCAGTGTGTACCATCTACAAGATACCCTGCATAAACTCACCAAACATCCCCTCCCTCTACCCCCCAACGCTCAGTAACAGCAGTGTGTACCATCTACACGATACCCTGCAGAAACTCACCAAACATCCCCTCCCTCCACCCCCTGACGCTCAGTAACAGCAGTGTGTACCATCTACAAGATACCCTGCAGAAACTCACCAAACATCCCCTCCCTCCACCCCCTGACGCTCAGTAACAGCAGTGTGTACCATCTACAAGATACCCTGCAGAAACTCACCAAACATCCCCTCCCTCTACCCCCCAACGCTTAGTAACAGCAGTGTGTACCATCTACAAGATACCCTGCAGAAACTCACCAAACATCCCCTCCCTCTACCCCCCAACGCTCAGTAACAGCAGTGTGTACCATCTACACGATACCCTGCAGAAACTCACCAAACATCCCCTCCCTCCAATCCCCAATGCTCAGTAGCAGCAGTGCGCACTATCTATGCGATGCCCTGAAGATCCTCAGACAGCACCTTCCCAACCCATGGCCACTTCCATCTGGACAAGGGACAGCAGATACGTGGGAACACTACCCCCTACAAGTTCCCCTCCTATCACTAACTCTAAGCCCTAATCCTAACCCCTAACCCTAACTTTAACCCTAGATTTAACTCTCAACCCTAACCGTAACCTAACTAACTCCTAACTCCTAACCCTTGCTCTAACTCTAACCCTAACTCTAACCCCTAACCGTGACCTTAAGTCTAACTCTAACTGTAACTCTAACCCCGTAATCACTCAGCATCCTGACTTGGAAACATATTGGCCGTTCCTTCAGTGGGGCTGGGTCCCAATCCTGGAATTCCCTCCCTAAGGAACATTGTGGGTCTACCCACAGCACATGGACTGCAGCGGTTCAAGAAGGCAGCTCACCCCCACCTTCTCAAGGGGGGGGCAACTAGGGACAGGGGCAGTAAATGCAGCTCACCCCCACCTTCTCAAGGGGGGGCAACTAGGGACAGGGGCAGTAAATGCAGCTCACCCCCACCTTCTCAAGGGGGGGCAACTAGGGACAGGGGCAGTAAATGCAGCTCACCCCCACCTTCTCAAGGGGGGGCAACTAGGGACAGGGGCAGTAAATGCAGCTCACCCCCACCTTCTTAAGGAGGGATAATCAACATTGGGCTTGGTAACTGAGCACAGGAAATTCAGGATCCTCAAGGTTCCCTGCGATTTATCAGCTCCCTGTACAAAACACAATTCTGCAGGATTTTCTCCTCCCAGTCTGCTGTCTGTAAAACCAGAGACAGAGTGTTTATGAAACGACCTCTGCACATTCCCTGCCTCCCCTTTTCTGTCAGTGTTTAGCTCGATCCCGTCTTTCCTGCTGTGTATCGGACATGCCGTGTTTCCCTGGTTTTGCTGCTTGTGTGTGTGTCAGCTGGAACACCTGCATGGTGGTGACAGGTGCTCAATCCCAATTTTACAGACACACTGACACTTCAGCTTTGCAGCTTCCAATGTCGGTTTCACAACCAAAACTAAACGCGGCAGGAGCTAAATGGGTCTTTCTTTAAAAAAAAAGTCATCTCCGCACCGAGTTCTAGCCCTGCCTTTGAGTAAAGGATTGTGTCTGTTGCTTCCATCGTCGCCCCTCTAACTGTGAGGGCGTGCCATTAACCCCTCACCCCTCCCAGAACAGAATGTCAGTGGACAATTCTCAGTCACTCCTGTGAGACCAGCACTTCAGCTGAGATATGTCAAGGATTGGAATCTTCAGTGGCCTTCCAGTCTGGGAGTGGCAGCCTTTTAACCCCCTCCCCCCCTCTCAGTCCACTCATCCCCCGTCCCCTCCATCCCACCACACCCCATCAACGTAGTTGGGTGATTTTCTGATGGGAGTGTCCCGTGTTGTTTTTGAGAATGTTGTCTCAGTCTCCAGCTCTACCTGGGAGTACCCTGCCAACACCCTTACAATGGAGAGTTCGGTCTTAACATTCATCGAGAGCTTGCTTTGAAAAGCCAGTTGCACAGGCTGACCCAGCGACCACCCAAGGCACAATGATTTAAACTAGCACGGTTAGGACGGGCTGAAGGGACTCAGCAGCTCTGGTAATGTCTCCCAACAGAGAGGGAGAGAAATGGAATTAGCTTCTCGTGACCAAAGTGACTCCATTCCCCAACACTGAGTCATAGTCACAGAGCTGTACAGAACAGAAACAGACCCTTCGCTCCAACCCGTCCATGCCGACCAGATATCCAAACCCAATCTAGTGCCACCTGCCAGCACCTGGCCAATATCCCTCCAAACCCTTCCTATCCATATACCCATCCAAATGCCTCTTAAATGCTGCAATTGTACCAGCCTCCACCACTTCCTCTGACAGTTCATTCCATCCACACACCACCCTCTGTGTGAAAAAGTTGCCTCATGCTATCTTTCCCCTTTCACCCTAAACCTATGCCCTCTAGTTCCAGACTCCCTGACCCCAGGGAAGAGACTTTGTCTATTTATTCTATCCATGCCCCTCATAGTTTTGTAAACCTCTATAAGGTCACCCCTCAGCCTCCGACGCTCCAGGGAAAACAGCCCCAGCCTGTTCAGCCTCTCCCTGTAGCTCAGATCCTCCAACCCTGGCAACATCCTTGTAAATCTTTTCTGAACCCTTTCAAGTTTCACACCATCCTTCCGAGAGGAAGGAGACCAGAATTGCACACAATATTCCAACAGTGGCTTATTCTTCAGTGTTGGAGCCGAAACATTTCCCTTGGCACTGAATTTCTCCAGCAATTTCCGATTCCCAGCCTCAGCAGTATCTTTTGCATTTAAATATTTCTGAACGGTTCCTCTCTCTCTTACCCAACATGAAACAGGCAGCCAGGGCAAATCCGAGTAGCAGGAGGTATTTCATCTTGGGAGTTGACTCACTGATAGTTTGGCCGCGCTAGAATTTCAAAACAATGTGAGACCAGTCCTTGGGAAGTCCTACCTGGCTTTGAGCTCAGAGCAAGAAGCTCAGCAGTTTTATAGGGTGTGAAAAACAGCTTAGAATTTACATGATCTGGACTCCACCCCCTGTGAGAACAGGAACTGTCAGATTGTTTAAAAACTTAAGAGGGTGGTGGGGTCGTCCAGTTCGGGCACAGGTGAGGAGGGTTGAGACTCTTTGAAAATCTGGTCTTGAAAAGGCAGAGAGTGGATGCAGGAGTTTGAAATATTTTGAAGGCCTGGGAGACAGATTTCTGATTACCAAGGTGGGGAGGCTGAAAGATTACCAAGGTGGGGAGGCTGAAAGATTACCAAGGTGGGGAGGCTGAAAGATTACCAAGGTGGGGAGGAATGCGGAGTTGAAGTTAAAATCAGACCAGCCACGGTCTCACTGACTGTTTCGGGCTCTTCTGTTTCCTTAATCACTCTGGCCAGTGTATTTTAATGCAGCAAAGTGCAGGGAGAGTTGGGGAGAGTTCGGGAGGGAAGTGCGGGGGGGCCCCTCGCAGAAATATTTGGGTGCCGGAAGATTGGAGGTGGGCTAATGTTGTACCTTTGTCAAGATAAAGCCTGGAAGGAGAGACCTTGGAACTATAGCCCACATCCCAGTCCAGAGAGAGAGAAGGTAAACCCAGCAATGTCCCCATTCACCCTCCCAGTCCAGAGAGAGAAGGTAAACCCAGCAATGTCCCCATCCACCCCCCAGACCAGAGAGAGAAGGTAAACCCAGCAATGTCCCCATCCACCCCCCCCAGTCCAGAGAGAGAAGGTAATCCCAGCAATGTCCCCATCCACCCCCCAGTCCAGAGAGAGAAGGTAAACCCAGCAATGTCCCCATTCACCCTCCCAGTCCAGAGAGAGAAGGTAAACCCAGCAATGGCCCCATCCACCCCACAGTCCAGAGAGAGAAGGTAAACACAGCAATGTCCCCATTCACCCCCCCCAGTCCAGAGAGAGAAGGTAAACCCAGCAATGGCCCCATCCACCCCCAAGTCCAGAGAGAGAAGGTAAACCCAGCAATGTCCCCATTCACCCTCCCAGTCCAGAGAGAGAAGGTAAACCCAGCAATGGCCCCATCCACCCCACAGTCCAGAGAGAGAAGGTAAACACAGCAATGTCCCCATTCACCCCCCCCCCCAGTCCAGAGAGAGAAGGTAAACCCAGCAATGGCCCCATCCACCCCCCAGTCCAGAGAGAGAAGGTAAACCCAGCAATGTCCCCATTCACCCTCCCAGTCCAGAGAGAGAAGGTAAACCCAGCAATGGCCCCATCCACCCCACAGTCCAGAGAGAGAAGGTAAACACAGCAATGTCCCCATCCACCCCCCAGTCCAGAGAGAGAGAAGGTAAACCCAGCAATGGCCCCATTCACCCCCCCAGTCCAGAGAGAGAAGGTAAACCCAGCAATGTCCCCATCCACCCTCCCCCCCAGTCCAGAGAGAGAAGGTAAACCCAGCAATGTCCCCATTCACCCCCCCAGTCCAGAGAGAGAAGGTAAACCCAGCAATGTCCCCATCCACCCCCAGTCCAGAGAGAGAAGGTAAACCCAGCAATGCCCCCATCCACCCCCCCAGTCCAGAGACAGAAGGTAAACCCAGCAATGCCCCCATCCACCCCCCAGTCCAGAGAGAGAGAAGGTACACACTGCTGTTACTGAGTGTCGGGGGGTGGAGGGAGGGGATGTTTGGGGAGTTTCTGCAGGGTACCTTGTAGATGGTACACACTGCTGTTACTGAGTGTCGGGGGGTGGAGGAGGAAGGGGATGTTTGTGGGTGCTGCTTTGTCCCTGGATTCTCGAGTGTTGTTGGATGACCAACCGTGGTGATATTGAGAGTCAGGGTGGGGCTGAAGGCCTGAATGGCTTACTCCTGCTATTATTTTCCCTTGGTGTTCTTGCAAAGCAATTCCTGATAATGGTATTTTGGCTGAAACATCACCTCTCCTGCTCCTCGGATGCTGCCTGACCTGCTGTGCTTTTCCAGCACCATCCGTTTGGACTCTGACTCACCAGCGTCTGCAGTGGTCCCCTTTCCGCCCTTCCCGCACAGCATCCTGACGAGTGTAGGATGGAAAGCGATGGCTGAAACTATCTGTTCTCCAGCAACACTCCAGATTCCACTCCGTCCTGGAGAAGGCCAGTGAGCAGAGATCAGTCCAAGGTTGGATGGACCAGGACCATTCTCACTTGAGCGCAGGAGGTTGAGACGCAACCTGATTGAGGTTTATAAAATTATGAAGGGGTATATAGAGAGAGTTAGTGGTGGGTGTCTGTTCCCTAGGATAGGGGATTTCAAGACTTCTGGGCATATCTTTAAGGAGACAGGAGAGAGATTTGAAAAGGACATGAGATGCAAATGTTGTAGCCAGAGGGTGGTTTATGTGTGGAATGAACTTGCTGAGGAAGTGGTGGATATGGGAACAGTTACAATGTGTAAAAGGTATTTGGATAAGGACATGGATGGGAAAGGTATGGAGGGACATTGGCCAGGAGCAGGCAGGTGGGACTAGTTGAGTTTGAGATTATGGTCAGCATGTACTGGTTGGGCCGAAGGGTCTGTTTCCATGCTGTCTGACTCTGGGTGTATAGGTACGTACATATTCAGGGACAGAACAAGCCCACTCTGCCCATCAGTGCCTCCTAACCTTCTCTACATTGAATGGCCAACGTCTGGTCCTGTGTGTTGGATAAGTGTCGTGTTTTTGATGTACCAGGGACTGACAGAGGATTCACTGAAGCCTGGGTGTTACCCAAATTGGGAGGTGCACCATTTGTCTTTCAGAAAGAGTAACAAGACATGCAATATGACTTTGTCAAACACTTGGCTCACACCCACACCTGGTGACTGGGAATCGAACAGGCAGGCTGCAGAAGGAGTGCCTAAAAATGCTTTAAAAACAAGCTAGTGAGGCCCAGAGGTTTCGGCTGGCTATCTCAGAGCGAAGGGTGAAAGGTCGAAGCAGCACATCTCCAGGAGAGGTCAAGAGGCCAGTGCTGAGACCTCAGGTGCTCTCCTGTTGTGTGACAGGGAGTTGAGACAGTCTTTAATTAAGCTAAGTCCTTCTTTATTTAACTCCTGAAGTCCCAGTATTCAACATGAATCACACAGGTGCTGCAATATTTTATTCTTACTACATCTGACAACTGCAGCTTTAATCACTTCACTTCAGCCGCCTTTCATTCACGTTCAACTCTAAGTTTTGTTTGAACCAAACACCATGCTCATTTGGGCCAATGATGTGGGTTTTGCCTCATCCTGTTCCTTCTCTGAAGATGGACTCAAGGCCATATTGGTCTCGATGGTCAAAGGTTAGCCTTTGTTCTGCCAAACTGTGCTCATCCTCCTAGCAACATCTCTGGGTCTTAGCCAATGAATCGGCCAGACCCCAAACATACCGCTGGAAGCCAGCCCTGTGGAGTTTACCGGTAACCAACTGCCGAACGGGTTAACTGCTAATAAGTTGACACCGAGAGACACCAAGTCTGGGAGACCACTTAAGACAGTCCTTACTGGGTTAACACGGGTTACAGTTTACAATACCCTGGCTGCAGTTTTAACTGGAGTCAGAGTTCCACTTGGCCAGAATTCCCAGCATGCTTCATTATAGCTCCTAACCAGTCGCGTAGCCATTTCTGCTGTAGGCCATGTGGCCACCTTAGAGAGACGGGGCATCTGAGCATCTTAAAAACTGAGGCACTGATAAAGTGGGGAGCCTGTGGGGTTGGGGGGCAGGGGGTTCAGCGAGGACAGGGAGGAGGTTGGAGGGGGAGCGGTCTCCCTGTCAGCACATGGGTCGCAGAAGCTCTCCGGTTAGAGAAGAGTTTAAAAATAAAAAGATTGCAGTGCGTGTGGAAAAATCCACTGGAATAGTCCAGCAAAGTTCGGATGCCCTGAAAGAATTTGAGAAAAGGTCAAGCTGGTAATTTGCAAGAATGCTGACTTTTCGAACAGTGTTGGAGCAGTAAAACCAGTTATTCAACAAATCAATAAAGAGAGTGGATGCTGACACCACACCCAGAGCGCAGCACATTGCTCTGGTATCCCTGTTTAGGAGGGATTTACTTCCTTTGGAAGGGGGCTCCCCCAGTCAATTTCCTGTCATAGACTCACAGAGATTTACAGCACAGAAACAGACCCGTCCATGCCGACCAGGTATCCCAACCAAATCTAGTCCCACCTGCAAGCACCCGGCCCATATCCCTCCATGCCTTTCCTATTCATATACACATTCAAATGCATCTTAAATGTTGTAAATGTACCAGCCTCCACCACTTCCTCTGGCAGACCACCCTCTCCGTGAAAAAGTTGCCCCTTCGATCTCTTTTATATCTTTCCCCTCTCACCCTAAACTTATGCCGTCTAGTTCTGGACTCCCCCACCCCAGGGAAAAGACTTTGTCTATTTAGGTAAAAACAATGACTGCAGATGCTGGAAACCAGATTTTGGATCAGTGGTGCTGGAAGAGCACAGCAATTCAGGCAGCAACCGAGGATAGGCTACTAGATCGACACTTTTGTGCAGTGCTAAAGAAATGTTGCATTGTTGGGAGATTATACCTTTTGGGTGAGACATTAAAACAAGGCCATTTTCCCTTTTGTTTTGATGGACGTAAATGACTCAGTACTTCAAAAGAACACGGGGAGAGTTCTCCAATCCTGCCTAATATTTTTCCATGAACTAAAATCACAAAAATAAAGACAGTATTTGTCTATTTATCCTATCCATGCCCCTCATAATTTTGTAAACCTCTATAAGGTCAGCCCTCAGCCTCTGACACTCCAGGGAGAACAGCCCCAGCCTGTTCAGCCTCTCCCTGTAGCTCAAACCCTCCAACCCTGGCAACATCCTTGTCAATCTTTTCTGAACCCTCTCAAGTTTCACAACATCCTTCCAATAGGAAGGAGACCAGAATCGCACGCAATATTCCAACAGTGGCCTAACCAATGTCCTATACAGCCGCAACGTCAACTCAACTCCTGTACTCAATACTCTGACCAATAAAGGAAAGCATACCAAATGCCTTCTTCACTATCCTATCTACTTGCAACTCCACTTTCAAGGAGCTATGAACCTGCACTCCAAGGTCTCTTTGTTCAGCAATACTCCTTAGGACCTTACCATTAAGTGTATAAGTCCTGCTAAGATTTGCTTTCTCAAAAATGCAGCACCTCGCATTTATCTGAATTAAACTCCATCTGCCACTTCTCAGCCCATTGGCCCATCTGGTCCAGATCCTGTTGTAATCTGAGGTAACCTTCTTTGCTGTCCACTACACCTCCAATTTTGGTGTCATCTGCAAACTTACTAACTGTACCTCTTATGCTCGCATCCAAATCATTTACGTAAATGACAAAAAGTAGAGAACCCAGCACCGATCCTTGTGGCACTCCACTGGTCACAGGCCTCCAGTCTGAAAAGTAACCCTCCACCACCACCCTCTGTCTTCTACCTTTTCTTTCCAATCCTCCCACTTTCTCCAAACAAAAGGAGTAGCCATGGGCACCCGCATGGGCCCCAGCTATGCCTGCCTCTTCGTAGGATATGTGGAACAATCCATCTTCCGCAACTACACCGGCCCCACCCCCCATCTTTTCCTTCGCTACATTGATGACTGTATCGGCGCTACCTCGTGCTCCCACGAGGAGGTTGAACAGTTCATCCACTACACTAACACCTTCCACCCCAACCTCAAATTCACCTGGACAGTCTCGGACTCCTCCCTCCCCTTCCTAGACCTTTCTGTTTCTATCTCAGGTGACCGAATCAACACGGACATCTACTACAAACCAACCAACTCCCACAGCTACCTGGACTACACCTCCTCCCATCCTGCCCCCTGTAAAAACGCCATCCCATTCTCCCAATTCCTTCGTCTCCGCCGCATCTGCTCCCAGGAGGACCAGTTCAAAATACGTACAACACAGATGGCCTCCTTCTTCAAGGACCGCAATTTCCCCCCCGACGTGGTCGACGGTGCCCTCCACCGCATCTCCTCCACTTCCCGCTCCTCCGCCCTTGAGCCCCGCCCCTCCAACCGCCACCAGGACAGAACCCCACTGGTCCTCACCTACCACCCCACCAATCTCCATGTACAGCGCATCATCCGCCGTCACTTCCGCCACCTCCAAACAGACCCCAGCACCAAGGATATATTTCCCTCCCCTCCCCTATCAGCTTTCCGTAGAGACCACTCCCTCCGCGACTCCCTTGTCAGATCCATACCCCCCACCAACCCAACCTCCACTCCCGGCACCTTCCCTTGCAACCGCAGGAGGTGCAACACTTGCGCCCACACCTCCCCCCTCACTTCTCTCCAAGGCCCCAAAGGAAACTTCCATATCCGCCACAGATTCACCTGCACCTCCACCCACATCATCTACTGCATCCGCTGCAGCCGGTGTGGCCTCCTCTATATTGGGGAGACAGGCCGCCTACTTGCGGAGCGATTCAGAGAGCACCTCTGGGCCACCCGGACGAACCAACCCAACCAACCTGTAGCACAGCATTTCAACTCCCCTCCCACTCCACCGAGGATATGCAGGTCATTGGACTCATCCACCGCCAAACCACAACAACCCGACGGTCGGAGGAGGAGCGTCTTATCTTCCGACTGGGAACCCTCCAACCGCAGGGGATGAACTTGGACTTCACCAGTTTCTTCATCCCCCCTCCCCCCACCTTGTCTCAGCCGGATCCCTCCAGCCCGGCACCGCCTTCCTGACCTGCAGTCTTCTTCTTGACCTCTCCGCCTCCATCCTACTCCGACCTATCACCCTCACCTTGACCTCTTTCCACCTATCACATTTCCAACGCCCCTCCTCCAAGTCCCTCCTCCCTACCTTTTATCTTCTCCTGCTGAACACTCTCTGCTCATTCCTGAAGAAGGGCCTGTGCCCGAAACGTCGAATCTCCTGTTCCCTGGATGCTGCCTGACCTGCTGTGCTGTTCCAGCAATAAAGTTTCAACTTTGATCTCCAGCATCTGCAGACCTCACTTTCTCCACCACCGAGGTCAGGCTCACTGGTCTATATTTCCCTGGCTTGTCTTTACCGCCCTTCTTAAACAGTGGCACCACGTTAGCCAACCTCCAGTCTTCCGGCACCTCACCTGTGACTATCGATTATACAAATATCTCAGCAAGAGGCCTAGCAATCACTTCTCTAGCTTCCCACAGAGTTCTCGTGTACACCTGATCGGGTCCTGGGGATTTATCCACCTTTACCCGTTTCAAGACATCCAGCACTTCCTCCTCTGTAATATGGACTTTTTGGAAGATGTCACCATCTATTTCCCTACAGTTTATACCTTCCATGTTCTTTTCCACAGTAAATACTGATGCAAAAATATTCATTTAGTATCTCCCCCATTTTCTGTGGCTCCACACAAAGGCTGCCTTGCTGATCTTTGAGGGGCCCTATTCTCTCCCTAGTTACCCTTTTGTCCTTAATGTATTTGTAAAAACCCTTTGGATTCTCCTTAATTCTATTTGCCAAAGCTATCTCTTGTCCCCTTTTTGCCCTCCTGATTTCCCTCTTAAGTATACTCCTACTTCCGATTCTACTCTTCTAAGGAGTCACTCAATCTCTCCTGTCTGTACCTGAGATATGCTTCCTTCTTTTTCTGAACCAAGCTCTCGATTTCTTCCGCCTAGGAACCCTCCAACCACAAGGGATGAACTCGGATTTCACCAGTTTCCTCATTTCCCCTCCCCCCACCTTGTCTCAGTCAAATCCCTCGAACTTAGCACCGCCTTCCTAACCTGCAATCTTCTTCCTGACCTCTCCGCCCCCACCCCAGTCTGACCTATCACCCTCACCTTGACCTCCTTCCACCTATCGCATTTCCGACGCCCCTCCCCCAAGTCCCTCCTCCCTACCTTTTATCTTAGCCTGCTGGACACACTTTACTCATTCCTGAAGAAGGGCTTATGCCCGAAACGTCGATTCTCCTGTTCCCTGGATGCTGCCTAACCTGTTGCGCTTTTCCAGTAACACATTTTCAGCTCTGATCTCCAGCATCTGCAGTCCTCACTTTCTCCTCTCGATTTCTGTCGTCATCCAGCCTTTCACCCTAACAGGAATATACTGTCTCAAAGGGTGGTGTTTTAACAGAGACGGAGCACATTCCATCCATGCTGGCTGGAGTTGAGAGGAATGACTAGTGGACCTTATTGACACCAGGACGTCTTCACCCAGCTCCAACTGCACTTTGTCTGCCCAGTTAGTGTCAGGGACAATGGATTGATGCTCTGTGCTGATTGCAGACCAGAGAGAATTTCTGGGGCATGGGAGTGTAGCTGGATATAGACAGGAATATTTGTGAAGTGTCAGGGCAGGAGAGACACACTTGAGCTGGGAATCTCACTGACACTGGAATCGGCTGGAGCCATTGACTGAACCCCTTCCTGTTTCTATTACACACTGAGCAGCATGGAGACCATTCAGCCCATTGAGTCTGTGGCACCTTTCAGTGCGATCACACCTGATCCTGACCATCCTCAATCCCACTTCCCTTCCCTTTTCCCCCTAACCCTCAATTCCCTTCCTGATTAAACCTCTCCATCCCTCTCAGCCTTGAATATACTGAATGACCCAGCCTCGCCAGCCCTCTGCTGTAGGGAATCCCACAGATTTACTCCCCTCGGAGAGTGGAGAAATTCCATCCCAATTCTGTCTTCAATGGGTTAGCCCTTAGTCTGAGATGATGCCCCTGTAGGTCCTACAGTCTCTCACCCAAGGGGAAACATCCTCTCCCCACCATAGAATTTCGGTGTGTTTGAGTAAGGTATCCCAGCTGCAGTCTGCCTAATGCCTTGAATAGTTTTAGGAAAATCTTGCTATAAGGAACAATCCAGCACAGGAATAGGCCCTTCCAAGCTTGCAATGACACAATTTACCCTTCTATGCTAAAACTGCCTTCACTTACAGGATCTGTATCCCTCCAGGTGTTTCTCGAATGCTATTATTGTGTGTGTTTTCACCACCTCCTCTGGCAACATGTTCCACACACGCACCACCCTTTGTGTAAAAAACGTCCCTCCCCCTCACACCTTGAACCTGTGTCCCATAGTAACTGACTCCTCCATCCTGGGAAATAGAGTGGGGAAATAAGAGACTATCCAGGCCATTCACAATCTAATAAACTTCTATCAGGTTGCCCCTCAGCCTCCTGTGTTCCAGGAACCAAACCCAGTCTATCCAACCTCTCTTCATCGCTAAACTCCCCCATACCAGGCAACATCCTGGTTAAACCTTTTCCATCCCCTCTCCAAAACATTCACATCCCTCTGGTTGTACAGTGAACCAGAACAGTACGCAATATTCCAAGTGTGGCCTAACTTAAGCTGCAGCATCACTTGTCTAATACTCAATGCCCCTTCTAATGAAGGAGAGTATGCCATAGGCCTTTTTACACTACCCGCTTCAGCGAGCTGTAGACCTGCACACCCAGATCCCTCTGCATATCAACACTCCAAAGGGTTGCAGCTAAGGGAGTATGGTCTGTCCAATATCGTTCAGGAGATGTGCTTTCTCGACCCCTCAACCTCACTGTTACTAACATGGACAAAGGCACCTCCCTGTTCCAGCCAACTGCACCCCTGCTCCCCCCACTTCATATGCCAGGATCCTTGCTGCAAGCATTTTCTAAGGAACATATTCAGAGAGAGGAGTTATTACACAACTGTGGAGCAGGTGCGATCTAAACTCAGGCCTCCTAGCCCAGATATAGGGACATTACCTCGGTAACACAAGAGCCCAGACGTTTGTTACATTTTGAATAAATCTGCTTCCAGAATAACCGCCCTGATTGTTTAATAAACTTGCCCTGACTGTGTCATACAGCACAGAAACAGATCCTTTGGCCCAACTCGTCCATACCAGCCAAGTTTCCCAAGCTGAACTAGTCCCGCCTGTGTGTGTTCGGCCCGTATCCCTGTAAACCTTTCCTGTTCATATCCCCATCCAGATGCCTTTTGAGAGAGTGCTAAGTGTACCTGCATCTACCCCCACCCTCCACTTCCTCTGGCAGCTCATTCTACACACACCACCCTCTGTGAAAAAGTTGCTCGCCAAGTCCCTTTTCAATATTTCCCCTCTCACCTGACAAAGATCTGCTACCAAGTCTGTCCCTGTCCCCGAAAGAACTCTCAAAATAGATTTTGAGTGCACTCATCATCTCTTTGATGTTCGGTGAAATAGCAAAGTGAAACAATTTAATAATCCACCATCTCTGTCACTACCAGTAACATGATCCTGCCTATGCCTCGATGAGCTTTTTGTTTTGTTAACTTGAGGTATCCGTAAAATATTTGAACAGTTTTATGCACTCGGAAACAAACATCTCAGCCTTCCGAATTATTCTGACTTTGCGCCCTACTCCTCCACCTCAGACCCTTCAGGTAGGCCTCCCAGCTCCTCCGTCTTAGATTTATCCACCTAAGCTTCAGCAGTGACTTGCCCATTCCTCCCACTGGGCTGTGTTGTGCTCTGGCTATTTGTCAACAGCCTTGCACATTTTTATTACCCTGTTGCTGAAAGATTAGATTTTTCTCTGATTACTTGCAAGTTTAGTCTTAACTGTTGCCACTCACTTACCTTAATCCTATCTTTTCTGGCTCATTTCCAATGACCAGATCCAACAGTTCCCCTCCCCTTGTTGGACTTCATTCCTATTTGGCTGGAAAATGGTTCAAGGTCGACAGTGTTGCTGAAAAGCACAACAGGTCAGGCAGCATCCGAGGAGCGGGACAATCGATGTTTCGGGCAAAAGCCCTTCACCACGGGATCAGGAAGGGAGTTCCGCATACATTGTACGCATTCCCCTCCCCTCTATGATCTAGAAGGATACCACCCCCTGCAAGTTCCCCTCCGAGCCCCTCCCCATCCTGACTTGGAAATATATCGGCCGTTCCTTCAGTGTGGCTGGGTCCCAATCCTGGAATTCCCTCCCTAAGGGACATTGTGGGTCTACCCACAGCACATGGACTGCAGCGGTTCAAGAAGGCAGCTCACCCCCACCTTCTCAAGAGGGGCAACTAGGGACAGGGGCAGTAAATGCAGCTCACCCCCACCTTCTCAAGGGGGGCAACTAGAGACAGGGGCAGTAAATGCAGCTCACCCCCACCTTCTCAAGGGGGGGGGCAACTAGGGACAGGGGCAGTAAATGCAACTCACCCCCACCTTCTCAAGGGGGGCAACTAGAGACAGGGGCAGTATATGCAGCTCACCCCCACCTTCTCAAGGGGGGTAACTAGGGACAGGGGTAGTAAATGCAGCTCACCCCCACTTTTGAGGGGGGGGGGGGGGGGGTGGTAACTAGGGGCAGGGGAGTAAATGCTGGGCCCAGGCAGAGATGCCCACATCCACAAACACCTCTCCTGCCTGATTTACAACCTGTTAGCTGAAGCAGGAAGTGAGAACACCTAAAACGATGATAAACACTCAGGTCTTTGAGCAGCAGCAGCAAAGGAGTTAACGGGTTGAAGAACACACCGCTGAATGATGGGAAAATCACACCCCAGGGAACAGTCACACTCAGTTTGATCCCATTTCCCCAGCCAGGTTTCAATATGGGAGCTACTCTGTACAACTGGGTGAAACCAGTTGGTTTGCTTCTGGCTGGTTCAAAATAACACAGCGCACGGTCAGTGCAATCTCTGTGCCTGCTCCCCTGGGTGGGGAGAAACTGGGCAGTGCCCATGGCTGTATCCACCTTGATTTGGAATTGCTCAGCATTGCCCTAGGAAGGGCTGAGGGAATATGGGCAGAATGCTGGCAAATGGGACTAGATTAATTTCGGTTAGATTAGATTCCCTACAGTGTGGAAACAGGCCCTTCGGCCCAACAAGTCCACACCGACCCTCCGAAGAGTAACCCACCCAGACCCATTTCCCTCTGACAAATGCACCTAACACTATGGGACAATTTCCCATGGCCAATCCACCCTAACCTGCACATCTTTGGACTGTGGGAGAAAACCGACACAAACACGGGGAGAAGGTGCAAACTCCACACAGACAGTCGCCCGAGGGTGGGATCAATCCTGGGTCCCTGGCGCCGTGAGACAGTAGTGCTGACCACTGAGCCACCGTACCACCCCCTAGGATGCCTGGTCAGCATAGGCAAGCTACGCTGAAGGGTTTCTGTGTGGTATGACTGTATGATAGTGTTTCTGCCGAGATCCTTAATTACAACATTGGGAAAGGAAGGGTGGGGAGGGGTTAGGCCCAAACAATGGAGGAACAGTCCTGAACATACAGGAATTGTAGAATGGAATTCAGCACGTGAAGTACGTGTTTATTCAGAAATAAAGGTTGCTAACAATCCCTAAACCAATTTAACACTTAAAAAAAACATAAGACAGCATTTACCAAGTCAACAACATCCTTTATACAATACATACAATACAGCAAATGTCTGTAACCTCACCGGGCGGGACAAAAAGTTAGAACTGAATAGACCTCCTCCCCCCCCACCCTCCACCAAACTCTGGGCTTGCTGGGGGAATAAAATGACAGTCCCTCCCACCAGGAACGGGTGGGCTCTCTGAAGTTAATAACTGGGATTTCTCAGGGAGTACTGCTGCTGCCTCACACACACACACACAGACAGAGACAGTGATGTTTTCTTGTGGGGCAATTCAGCTGTGCTGAAAGATGAACAAAGGGGATGCACTCAAAATTACCTGCAGTGCCCTCCCTCCATCTCTCTCGCCCCAAACAGTTCGCTGACACCAGGTTGGGCCCTGCGGCTGGCAGCATGATGTGAACAATTGACAGGTCGGACTCTTCCTCAGTAATGTGGGCCTCAGCTCATTCTGAAACCGCGTCCACCCCAGCGGTGCCACCTCCCTTGGTTTCCAACCCACCACAGAAGGTGGTGGGAGACCTTAGCCACAAGTCTCGGGGTGATCTGGGAAACAGCGCCCGTCCATGAGTGAGCAGATGCTGCTGCTCTCCGGTGGGATCCCAGGCACAGCCGGTCTGGGGGAAAGGTACAAAACCAGGCGCTACAGTGAGGCGGGGGGAGGTTCCTGTTGCAAAAGGAAAGGATTACTCCAGCTGATCCCCACCCACCCACACACACACACACACACACACGTGGATTTTTGTTTCAACAAAATGTTTTTTTTGTGTTAAGTATTTTCCCACTGAAAGAAATCCATTGGCACCAACTTCAGTTCATGACTCTGTAAATGGGATGTGGGGAGGGCAGGGGTGGGGGGGGGGGGGGGGGGGAGGGAAGGGAAGGGCTCGAGACCTGAAAGATAGGAAGGGTTGGGGGGGAGGGGGGGGGGGGGGGTGGAGGAGTAGTTTGGTTTGGTTAAAAGTGGACACTATCTGCAGCTTTGTGGCATATATCGCACTTGCCGACACACGGTAGGTGGAAAATCCAGCAGCATGGGCTGGATCAACGTGGCTTCACTTCTCTCTAACGGATAGTCTTGACGGGGCTCTTGAAGTTACTGGCAGCTTGGAGCTGGAGTTGGTACGCCATGGGGTGGATCTTGAAACCGTACAGCCTGGTGAAGGACAGGGGGGTGGGGGGGGGGGAAGGGAAGGGGCAGAGACAGAGGGAAAGAAACAGAGTTAAAGAGGGGTTGCGAGAAACGAGCAGGTCTGAATACACCAGTGTCTGTCAACATCTCTCTCGCTAGTGCTGTTTCCCCCCAACCCCACAAGTCTCGACATCCTCATCCCATCCTGTCACACTGCCAAATTGGTTCCAGCCATCTCAATGGGCAGAAAACCGCGATCTCTCCAGCTGCTGCCAAATCACCCTAACCCAACGGGCGATAATTCAGCCGGAGTCTCTCTGTGAAAGTCCACCGCGTGTCCCTGTGCCCAGTTTCTGCAGGCTGCCATGCTCCCTCCCTCAGAACGGAGGGTAGCAAGGAAAGAGTTGGTGTTCACAAGAAGATTGGTGGGAGGGGAAGAGAGAGAGAAAACCAGTTGGACAGAGATAAGATGGAGTAAAGGTCAGTGTGGGGGAACAAGGAGCTGCTAATTAAAAGGCACCGTCAGTAGCTAACAGTGGGTTGTGTACAACAGCAGACCATGGGATAACAAGGAGGAGAAAGTGAGTGCTGCAGACACTGGGGAACAGAGGAGAGAATGTGATGCTGGAAAAGCACAGCAGGGCAAGCAGCATCCAAGGGGCAGGAGATTCGACGTTACTGGCATAAGCTCCCATTCCTGATGAAGGGCTTATACCCGAAACGTCAACTCTCCTGGTCCTTCTGTGCTGCCTGAACCACATTCTCGCCATGAGTGAGGAAGGTCTGGTGTGTGGGGGCTTGGGGGAGGAGAACGAGGACGAGGACGAGGACGGAAGAAGCTCAAACTGTAGAAAGTGAGTGAATTCAGTTCTGACTGCAGAAAGCAGCAGGGTCCCCAAGCAGAAAGTGAGGTGTTGGAACATAGTATTGAGTTCACCAATAACCCTGAGCTTCCAGATCCCTGCCACTTTAACCCCCTGCCCCACCCCTATTCCCTGGCTAACATCACTGTCCCATGCTTATTGCAGTGCTCCAGTGAAGCTCAGTGTAAGCTGGAAGAACAGCATCTCATTTTCCACTTGGGGGACCTTGCAGCCTTCTGGACTCTATCAGGATCACCAACTTTGGGGTAGGAAGCCCCTACCAGCCTTGGCCTTAACCCAACTCCCACCCACCAGGCCTTGTTATCACACAGTCTGCTATTACACACAACCCACTGTCAGCTGCGAATGGGTTGCCATCAGCAGCAAATTCATTCCTACACACTGACCGTGAACTCCTGTTGTCTGCCCAACGGTTTTGCTCTCTCTCTCTCAGCTCTATCGCCACTGATCATTTAGTCCTCTCCTGTATAAAGACCACCCTTTTTCCCAATTACCATCAGTGCTGAGGAAGGGTCACTGGACCCAAAGTTCCAAAACAATGCCACAGCATTTAAGCAGGTCCTGGGGAGTGTTACTGAACAAAGAGACCTTGGAGTGCAGGTTCATAGCTCCTTGAAAGTGGAGTCGCAGGTAGATAGGATAGTGAAGGCGGCGTTTGGTATGCTTTCCTTTATTGGTCAGAGTATTGAGTACAGGAGTTGGGAGGTCATGTTACGGCTGTACAGGACATTGGTTAGGCCACTGTTGGAATATTGTGTGCAATTCTGATCTCCTTCCTATCGGAAAGATGTTGTGAAACTTGAAAGGGTTCAGAAGATTTACAAGGATGTTGCCAGGGTTGGAGGATTTGAACTACAGGGAGAGGCTGAATAGGCTGGGGATGTTTCCCTGGAGTGTCAGAGGCTGAGGGGTGATCTTATAGAAGTTTATGAGATCATGAGGGCCATGGATTGGATAAATAGACAAAGTCTTTTCCCTGGGGTGGGGGAGTCCAGAACTAGAGGGGCATAGGTTTAGGGTGAGAGGGGAACGATATAAAAGAGACGTAAGCGTCAACTTTTTCACACAGAGGGTGGTACGTGTATGGAATGAGCTGCCAGAGGAAGTGGTGGAGGCTGGTACAATTGCAACATTTAAGAGGCATTTGGATGGGTATATGAATAGGAAGGGTTTGGAGGGATATGGGCCGGGTGCTGGCAGGTGGGACTAGATTGGGTTGGGATATCTGGTCAGCATGGATGGGTTGGACCGAAGGGTCCGCTATACATCTCAACGTTTCAGGTCAGAGTCGTAAACCGATTTCTCTCCGCAGATGCTGCCAGACCTGCTGAGGGTTTCCAAGAAGTTGTGTTTCGGTTGGTGTTTTAGAGAGACTGGGGAGAACACTCTGGCCTGTCTATGGTCTGCTGCGGTTTGCAGGCTGTTATTTTAAAAAGAAAGGAATGATCTGGCCAGTGTTGTGCAAGCACAAGCTAATGTTTCATAGCTCCTGGGAAGTTCTTTCAAACAGAACTCTTGAGTTTCCATTTGCAGTGGCCATGTTACCTAACCACACAGGAGGTGGAGAAGTGAAACAGCACTGGCTGGACAGAGTCAGTTACTAGGTTAGTAATCCTGGATTTCAACATCCCAGGGACGTAGGCAGCGACAGCTGACACATACACAAAATCAATCCTGATTCAGGCCAGAGAACAGCGGTGTGGCTGACACCCGCTCCCAATAATACAGGGGCTCAGGCTAACACCGCAGGGGAAGAGTGGCTCAAACCCGCAGCAGGCCATGGTGATGGAGAATCAAACAATTCATAGAATGGATCCAGGCTTGATGATGGGAGAACTCAGCTTCATCAGGATGGAGAGACCAACCATGTTATTGCTGCAGCTCAGTCTCGAGATGCCAGTGACTCATATCAGTGTTATGAACAAACAGGCTGGAGACACTGGATACTGCAAAGGTGATGGGCCCTGACACAATTCGAGCAATAATCCTTAAGACATACGCTACTGAACCCGCCGCTATCCCCCGGGCCCAGCCGTTCCCGTACACCGTTACTGAACCCGCCGCTATCCCCACAGTCCCAGCCGTTCCCGTACACTGTTACAGAACCCGCTGTACCCCTGGGCCCAGCCGTTCCCGTACACCGTTACTGAACCCGCCGCTACCCCACGGTCCCAGCCGTTCCCGTACACTGTTATAGAACCCGCTGTACCCCTGGGCCCAGCCGTTCCCGTACACCGTTACTGAACCCGCCGCTATCCCCCGGGCCCAGCCGTTCCCGTACACCGTTACTGAACCCGCCGCTATCCCCCCGGGCCCAGCCGTTCCCGTACACCGTTACTGAACCCGCCGCTACCCCACGGTCCCAGCCGTTCCCGTACACCGTTACTGAACCCGCCGCTATCCCCCGGGCCCAGCCGTTCCCGTACACCGTTACAGAACCCGCCGCTATCCCCCGGGTCCCAGCCGTTCCCGTACACCGTTACAGAACCCGCCGCTATCCCCCGGGTCCCAGCCGTTCCCGTACACCGTTACAGAACCCGCCGCAATCCCCCGGGCCCAGCCGTTCCCGTACACCGTTACTGAACCCGCCGTACCCCCCGGGCCCAGCCGTTCCCGTACACCGTTACTGAACCCGCCGCTATCCCCCCGGGCCCAGCCGTTCCCGTACACCGTTACTGAACCCGCCGCTATCCACCGGGCCCAGCCGTTCCCGTACACCGTTACTGAACCCGCCGTACCCCCCCGGGCCCAGCCGTTCCCGTACACCGTTACTGAACCCGCCATACCCCCCGGGCCTAGCCGTTCCCGTACACCGTTACTGAACCCGCCATACCCCCCGGGCCTAGCCGTTCCCATAGACCGTTACTGAACCCGCCATACCCCCCGGGCCTAGCCGTTCCCATAGACCGTTACTGAACCCGCCGCTATCCCCCGGGCCCAGCCGTTCCCGTACACTGTTACTGAACCCGCCGTACCCCCCCGGGCCCAGCCGTTCCTGTACACCGTTACAGAACCCGCCGCTATCCCCCGGGCCCAGCCGTTCCTGTACACCGTTACAGAACACGCCGGTCCCCCCGGCCCAGCCGTTGCCGTACACCGTTACAGAACCTGCCGCTACCCCACGGTCCCAGCCGTTCCCGTACACCGTTACTGAACCCGCCGCTACCCCACGGTCCCAGCCGTTCCCGTACACCGTTACAGAACCCGCCGCTACCCCACGGTCCCAGCCGTTCCCGTACACCGTTACTGAACCCGCCGCTATCCCCCGGGCCCAGCCGTTCCCGTACACCGTTACTGAACCCGCCGTAGCCCCCCGGGCCCAGCCGTTCCCGTACACCGTTACTGAACCCGCCGCTATCCCCCGGGCCCAGCCGTTCCTGTACACCGTTACAGAACATGCCGGTCCCCCCGGCCCAGCCGTTGCCGTACACCGTTACAGAACCTGCCGCTACCCCACGGTCCCAGCCGTTCCCGTACACCGTTACTGAACCCGCCGCTACCCCACGGTCCCAGCCGTTCCCGTACACCGTTACTGAACCCGCCGCTATCCCCCGGGCCCAGCCGTTCCCGTACACCGTTACTGAACCCGCCGTACCCCCCCGGGCCCAGCCGTTCCTGTACACCGTTACAGAACCCGCCGCTATCCCCCGGGCCCAGCCGTTCCTGTACACCGTTACAGAACACGCCGGTCCCCCCGGCCCAGCCGTTGCCGTACACCGTTACAGAACCTGCCGCTACCCCACGGTCCCAGCCGTTCCCGTACACCGTTACTGAACCCGCCGCTACCCCACGGTCCCAGCCGTTCCCGTACACCGTTACAGAACCCGCCGCTACCCCACGGTCCCAGCCGTTCCCGTACACCGTTACTGAACCCGCCGCTATCCCCCGGGCCCAGCCGTTCCCGTACACCGTTACTGAACCCGCCGTAGCCCCCCGGGCCCAGCCGTTCCCGTACACCGTTACTGAACCCGCCGCTATCCCCCGGGCCCAGCCGTTCCTGTACACCGTTACAGAACATGCCGGTCCCCCCGGCCCAGCCGTTGCCGTACACCGTTACAGAACCTGCCGCTACCCCACGGTCCCAGCCGTTCCCGTACACCGTTACTGAACCCGCCGCTACCCCACGGTCCCAGCCGTTCCCGTACACCGTTACTGAACCCGCCGCTACCCCACGGTCCCAGCCGTTCCCGTACACCGTTACAGAACCCGCCGCTACCCCACGGTCCCAGCCGTTCCCGTACACCGTTACTGAACCCGCCGCTATCCCCCGGGCCCAGCCGTTCCCGTACACCGTTACTGAACCCGCCGTAGCCCCCCGGGCCCAGCCGTTCCCGTACACCGTTACTGAACCCGCCATACCCCCCGGGCCCAGCCGTTCCCGTACACCGTTACTGAACCCGCCGCTATCCCCCGGGCCCAGCCGTTCCTGTACACCGTTACAGAACATGCCGGTCCCCCCGGCCCAGCCGTTGCCGTACACCGTTACAGAACCTGCCGCTACCCCACGGTCCCAGCCGTTCCCGTACACCGTTACTGAACCCGCCGCTACCCCACGGTCCCAGCCGTTCCCGTACACCGTTACTGAACCCGCCGCTATCCCCCGGGCCCAGCCGTTCCCGTACACCGTTACTGAACCCGCCGTACCCCCCCGGGCCCAGCCGTTCCCGTACACCGTTACTGAACCCGCCGCTATCCCCCGGGCCCAGCCGTTCCTGTACACCGTTACAGAACACGCCGGTCCCCCCGGCCCAGCCGTTGCCGTACACCGTTACAGAACCTGCCGCTACCCCACGGTCCCAGCCGTTCCCGTACACCGTTACTGAACCCGCCGCTACCCCACGGTCCCAGCCGTTCCCGTACACCCGTTACTGAACCCGCCGCTATCCCCACGGTCCCAGCCGTTCCCGTACACCGTTACTGAACCCGCCGCTATCCCCCGGGCCCAGCCGTTCCCGTACACCGTTACTGAACCCGCCGTACCTCCCCGGGCCCAGCCGTTCCCGTACACCGTTACTGAACCCGCCGCTATCCCCCGGGCCCAGCCGTTCCCGTACACCGTTACTGAACCCGCCGCTATCCCCCCGGGCCCAGCCGTTCCCGTACACCGTTACTGAACCCGCCGCTACCCCACGGTCCCAGCCGTTCCCGTACACCGTTACTGAACCCGCCGCTATCCCCCGGGCCAAGCCGTTCCCGTACACCGTTACAGAACCCGCCGCTATCCCCCGGGCCCAGCCGTTCCCGTACACCGTTACAGAACCCGCCGCTATCCCGCGGGCCCAGCCGTTCCCGTACACCGTTACAGAATCCGCCGCTATCCCCCGGGCCCAGCCGTTCCCGTACACCGTTACTGAACCCGCCGCTATCCCCCGGGCCCAGCCGTTCCCATACACTGTTACAGAACCCGCCGTACCCCGGGTCCCAGCCGTTCCCGTACACCGTTACTGAACCCGCCATAACCCCCGGGCCCAGCCTTTCCCGTACACTGTTACTGAACCCGCCACTACCCCACGGTCCCAGCCGTTCCCGTACACCGTTACTGAACCCGCCGCTATCCCCCGGGCCCAGCCGTTCCCGTACACCGTTACTGAACCCGCCGCTATCCCCCGGGCCCAGCCGTTCCCGTACACCGTTACTGAACCCGCCGCTACCCCCCCCGGGCCCAGCCGTTCCCGTACACCGTTACTGAACCTGCCGCTATCCCCCGGGCCCAGCCGTTCCCGTACACCGTTACTGAACCCGCCGTACCCCCCGGGCCCAGCCGTTCCCGTACACCGTTACTGAACCCGCCGCTACCACCCCCCCCCGGGCCCAGCCGTTCCCGTACACTCTTACAGAACCTGTTCTTTTTTAGCCGAGCTGTTCCTGAACACAGTTATAGCACTGGCATTGTCCCAGCATTGGGGATGATTGCTCAGGTATGTCCTATGCACCTAAAACAGAGCCAGCCCAACCCGGCCAATGCCCACCCAGCCAATCAGTTCCCACTGGATCCTCAGTAAAGTGATGGATGGTGTCATCAGCAGTGCTATCAAGCAGCACCTGCTCAGAGTCACTCAGCTCCTGACCTCATTCCAGCCTTGGTTCAAACATGGACAAAAAGAGCTGAACTCCAGAGGGCAGGGGAGAGGGACTGCCCTTGACACCAAGGCTGCAGGGAGGACAAAGTGAGGATTGCAGATGCTGGGGAAGTCAAGTGTTGAAAAGGGCGGTGCTGGAAAAGCACAGCAAGTCAGGCTGGAGCAGGAGAGTTGATGTTTTGGGCAAAAGCCTGTGACATCAAAGCTGCATTGGCATCAAGGAGCTCTGACAAAACGGAATCTCTCTGCTGGTTGGAGTCATTCCTGGCACAAAGGAAAATGGCCAGGGTTTTTGGAGGGTCAGGTATCTCAGCTCCATGACATCTCTGCAGGTGTGCCTCAGGGTAGTGTCAGAGGCCCAACCATCTTCAGCTGCTTCATCAGAGACCAGCCCTCCATCAGAAGTGGGGATGTTTACTGATGATTGCACAGTGTTCACAAGTATTTAGGATTCTTGTTACCCCTCACTCGGGCAAGTGTGCTGAAAACTTAGCCCCCCTATTCCCAGCGCAGTCAGAAAAAGCTGAAGGTTTTAACAAGTACCCTGAATCCCCCTGACTTTCAGACTCAGCTTGATGGAAAGCACAAACCAGGTGTGTGTTCTTAAGAAGAATGTTCACAAACTAATAGATTCCAACTACAAGAAACAGCTATCAACCATCCACATATAGCTCAACTCGTCTAAAAACGTCTCAGCCATGAAGAAAGAATCGATGTTTCGGATGGAGGTAAAGACTGAGAAGGCAGTTCAGTTGCCCACGTTCACAGGCTCTACTGAGATGATGCTTTTTCTGATCAGAACACACTGCCTCTTGATCTTCCTCCTCCAGATTCTTCCACGAGTTTGCAGGGCCCACTGGATAACTAGCTCACTCAAAAGTCTGAGTTTTACTTCCAGCTTTGGAGTAGTTCCAAGTCTGGCACTAGAATGGGGGATGCCAATGAAAGGATCTAATAACACCCCCAAATTACTAAATAATTGGCTAAAATGCAAGAATCAGAGCAAGGTAACAGCCTCATGGTCTCATGGACTACTAACCCAGAGACCCAGGTAATGTTCTGGGGATCAGTGTTCAAATCCCACCATGACAGACGGCGGAATTTGAAGTCAATAACAATCTGGAATAAGTGTCTAATGATAACCGTGAATCCATTTCTGATGGAGAGGGAGAAAGCCCCAACTGGTACGGTGATGTCCTTCAGGGAAGGAAACTGCCATCCTGACCTGGTCTGGCCTACACGTGACTCCAGACCCACAGCAACGTGGGTGACTCCGAACTGCCCTCTGGGGCAATTAGGGATGACCAGTGATGCCCATAAGCAGTGAACGAATTGAAAAAATACAGTTAACAAATCAATAGAGGAAAAAAATTAGGGTCAAGGCCTGGTAATTCCCCTGGACCTGATGGGATGCATCCTCGGAATTTAATGAAACAACGGAACCGTTAGTTGTCGTCTTCTGCGAATCCTTTAACTTCTGGAATGTTTCCAGAGTAATGGAAAACTGCCTGGATGATACTTTTACTTAAGGGAGCCAAACCAAACAGCGAATGCAAAACCACAAAGCCTAAAATCAGTCAAAGGGAAAATGTTCGTCTCCTATAAAAGGGTGTAATAACAGAGCATTTGGAAATACGCATTAAAACCAAACCAAGTCAGCATGGCTTCGCCAAAGAAAAGTGAGACGGAGACAAAGCTGATGACACATCTTTGAGGATGTAACCAGCAAGACAGGTAAAGGGGAACCTGGGGACATAGCACACCTGATGCCCAAAAGCTGTTTGCTGACACGTACAAGTTACTTTTTAGCTGAATGGAGCTAAGAGCCCGTGGTGTTTGAGGTTGGTTATTAACATGGATTAACAAAGGATTGGCAGACTAATGGAAGACACAGTAGGGATAAAAGGAGAGCATTTTCAGGTTGGTAGCTTTAATCAGTGGTGTACCACAGGGATCAGAATCAGGCCCACAATTAATTTGCCATTTTTATTATTGACCTGGATGAGGGAGGTGAATGTGCTTTAGCTGTGTTTCCTGCTGAAATAGTTAGGATGACTGCCTACCAGGGGATAGACAGGGTTAGGCGACTGGACAACGAGGTGGAGGGTGTGGGGAGATGTGTTGGAATTTCTCACTGCCAATTTGTGACCTCAGCGAGAGAATCATTGGCGAGAGGGCAAAGGCAGCAAAACCAAGTCAAGGACCCATCGGATTAGCCAGTCAATGGCAGACTGGTCCAATGGGGTTAAGAGGCCTGTTCCTTCACCCATGTCTCAAGATGGTATGACTCCATTTTTGAAACTAACTGGCCATCAATAAGATGATCAACTGCAAGGACATCAAACTGAGGGAGTTCAGAGAAAACTGGGTGAGTCATGGCGAGAATGAGGAACTCGACAGCAAGGAGTGGCCGTAACAACCATAAGTAGTGCTTTGAAAAGAAAGCTAGGCATGTACACATCAGAATGGAATGGATGTTGTTTATTTTGAGGATGACAATGTCAGATGATCAACTGGAGCACGAATGTTAGCACGGACACACGAATCTTTCCTCAAGCCTACGCCACGCAAATATATTCAAAACAAAACAGCAAAAGCTAGTGACCACAACACCGTAACTGACAAGACAAGTTTACAGGTGACAATGGAGAAGCACAGCAATTAGTGATGATGGGAGAGAGCAAAGGCACTCTCAGCAGACTACCATCTCATTGAAACATCTGATTGTTCAGCAGCTTGTCACAGTCAATGCTGGGAGAGTTTCTGACTTGGTGATGGGATACTGGCCTCTGTGCAGTTATTTCACTCACCTTCAAAGCTTTATACATAGGTTTGCCATTCCCTGTACACTTCGCAGTTTATGATTGAATCCAAAGACAATGGCCCCAGTCTTCCCAAGGGGACAGTCTCAGAATAAAAAGGTGCCAATTTCAGACTGAGATGGGGAGCAGTTTCTTCCCCCAGGAGCCTGGGGACCTTCACAACTCCTTGCCTCAGAGAGCTGTGGGGACACAGAGTCCTTGTGCATATTCAAGGCTGAGATCGATAGATTCTCAATTAGTCGGGGAATCGGGATGGGGGGGGGGGGGGCGCAGGAAGGCGGGTGTAAGCAATATCAAATCAGTCATGAACCCACACGAGGAGCTGAATTGCCTACTCCGGTTCCTATTTCTTACACTTTTATGATTAATTCCAGTGGGAACACCAGTGAGGTCATGTACTGTGAACTTCAACTGCTCCCCACTGCCCCCACCCAGAGGTAAACCACAATTAATTGTTTCAGTTCAAAAGCATTGACTGGTTATTGACCTGTAACCAGACTGTGCAAGCTGCCATTGAAACAGTGAACAGTGACAAAGAGAACCAGCATAAACTGATCAGCACAACGTTAAAGGAAGTGATATCCCGGTTATGCGTACACAGGGATGGGTCAGTTAGCTGGACAGCTGGTTTGCAACGCACTGACCCCAATTCCCTCGCTGGCTGGGTTTACCATGAAGGAGTCTCCTTCACAACCCCTCCCCATGCCTGAGGCACAGTGACCCTCAGATTAAACTACCAACAGTCACCTCACTCTCCCTCCCTCCCTATGGAGAGCGCGCAGTCCTATGGTCTGGTAACTTTACCTTGTATGTTTTTTAAAAACAACATTCCCAACTATTTGGAAAGCAGAGTGAATTGTGAAACTGCCCCCATCACTGATGGGATTTGAAACCTTTTCAGTTTGAGGATTCTGAGCTCAGGCATGCGGAAATGAACCACAACAAAAGCAGGTGGAGTTGATGGGGCTATAGTTCCACACAGAGCTATCGGTTTCTGGTGTTTACAAAAATATCCTGTTGAGGTGGATGCCTACAGCATAGGTGTTACACCACATTCAAACCTGACCAACAATCCTTTGTCAAAGAAGCTGCAGATTGTTCTGGAATGAGAAGTTAGTGGTGACTAAATCCAAACAAGAAAAAAATTAGGTAAATATCTTGGCATATCACCACTCATGAGGGGACAAGGAGTTTCTGTTAGACCTGTTCCGAGGTAAACAGTGACCATATAAACATAACTCAGTGGGCCCTCGTTCCAAACGGTGTGGAACTGGGAATTACGGA
This sequence comes from Chiloscyllium plagiosum, assembly GCF_037043375.1. NCBI lineage: Eukaryota > Metazoa > Chordata > Chondrichthyes > Orectolobiformes > Hemiscylliidae > Chiloscyllium > Chiloscyllium plagiosum. The sequence goes on along the minus strand of NW_028270173.1, from coordinate 5,255,234 downwards.
AGACCATAAGCAGTATGGACATCCAAGTACACAAATCCCATAAGGCCAGAAGACCAGTGCAAAGCAATCGGGATGTTTTGGTTACAGGGATGGTTTAACAAAGGTTTCCCAGACTGATCCCTGGGATGGCAGCGCTGACGTATGGAGGACGAGATCAGTTCAGACTATATTCACCGGGAGCTCGGAGGAATGAGGGGAAAAGCTCACAGAAACTTAACATTCTAACAGGGACTAGACAGGGGCAACACAGGAAGCATGCTCCCAATGATCAGGGAGTCCAGAACCCAGTGTGGTTGGGGGATTAGATTAGATTAGATTAGATTAGATTACAGTGTGGAAACAGGCCCTTCGGCCCAACAAGTTCACACCGACCCGCCGAAGTGCAACCCACCCATGCCCCTACATTTACCCCTTACCTAACACTACGGGCAATTTAGCATGGCCAATTCACCTGACCTGCACATTTTTGGACTGTGGGAGGAAACCGGAGCACCCGGAGGAAACCCACGCAGACACGGGGGGAACGTGCAAACTCCACACAGTCAGTCGCCTGAGGCGGGAATTGAACCCGGGTCTCAGGCGCTGTGAGACAGCAGTGCTAACCACTGTGCCACCCACTCTCCTCCTCAGCTCAGTCTGACATAGCCTACTCTGTATCCTCTGACTATCCCCCACCCTCCCAGGCATCCCAGGCATGATCGTCCACCCTAACCTGCACATCCCTGGCTTTATGTGGCAACTTCCCACAGCCAATCCCCCTAACTTGCACATCCCTGGAGAGTGGGGAGTCATTGGGATTCTTTGCCACAGAAAGCAGTTACGGCCAGCATATTGAATCTTAGGAGATAGATAGATATAGCTTTTTGGGCTGAAGGGATCCATAGAATCCCTACATTGGGGAATTAGACCATTTGGCCCATTAAGTCCACACCCACCCTATGAAGAGCATTCCACCCAGACCCACCCTTCCACCCAATCCCTGTAATCCTGCATTTCCCAGAGCCAGCCCACCTAACCTGCACAGCTCTGGACACTAAGGGCAACTGAATATGGCTAATCAACCTAATCTGCACACCTTCGGTGGACTATAACCTGGTGTTGAGAGATTTCAGATTTCGTCCAGGGATGTGCAAGTTAGGGGGATTGGCTGTGGGAAGTTGCCACATAAAGCCAGGGATGTGCAGGTTAGGGTGGACGATCATGCCTGGGATGCTACTCAGAGGGTCTGTGTAGACTCAAAAGGACTGATTGACCTCTTTCTGCCCTGTCGAGATTCTACGATTCTAGAAAGATCAGGAAGCACATCAGGGGGGAGTTAAAACCCTGGAAACGACCAGTGCCAAAAGACAGTGGGTGCTGTGAGCTTCCATCTGAGGAGATGGGAGATGTGGACCCCTGTTAGGAGCAGGATACCCTTCTCAGCCCAGCCAGCACTCTGCTCCAGGCCTGTGCAGTCACTGTGAAGCTGCCTCAGACTAACCTTCAGAAGAGAAGCTTCCACTGTGCCTTTGCCTCGTGAGCCTCCTGCTTGACACCAGAGCTCACTGGACTGAACTGTGGCAAACCCATTGCGCATACGACACTTGTGGGGAAAGAGAGAGGAACGCTTTCAGCCTATCAGTCTGCTCTGGATTACCAAACTGGAACTGGCCTTCCCCTCCCACACTCTCCACTTAGACAAGGTTCGCAGAGTTCAAACAGTAACGAGGGGTCAGGATAGAATTCAGGCTAGCTGGCTCTTCCCTCAGACTCAGGAATGAACTTCCACAGCAAGTGATGGACGTGGATGCAGTTACAGCATTTCAAAGACATTTGGAGAAGTACACGGATAGGAAAAGCTGGGAGGGACATGGATCCTGGGAGCAGGCAGGTGGCACTCGGTTAGTTTGGGATTATGGTTGGTATAGACTGTTGGACCAAACGGTCTGTGTCCATGCTGTATGATTGTGACTGACGGGAGGGGAGAGGACTCTGAAAAGAAGAGGCTGCAGTGTCGTGTGGGAACTCTCCCCTGATGTAATTGTGAGGGCAGAGCCAGGAACGTGAGTCAAGGCCAGTGTCTGGTGATCTCTCCGCAAGGTGTGTCAGTACTGTGACTGAAATTGGTTATTTTACTGTTTTAAGGTTTTACAACAGAGGCACGGAGCTGTCCAGTTGAAAAACCAGTGAACAGCTTGAGGCACCTTGGGGCTTTTCTCCCTTTAAGAAGCTATAAGAATAGAAGCAGCCTGAATGGGCGTGGCCCAGCTCCTGCCTAGAGAACCAGCCACCTTTAGTTTAGCTTTCAGCAGTTGCTGCTGGGATCTAGACAAAGTGATAGCTATTTGCCCCCTCCCTCGGTTACAGCCACAAGCTGGGAGTTTTCTGCCTGTTACAGGAACTGCATACGAGACAAACTGGTTTCTGAATTTGCCTTTTTGCCAAGGGTGTCTTTATGGGATGCTAATGTATTGGATCAGTTAATTAGCAATGGTTACTTATCGATTGTTCTGTTAAGTTTCCCACTTGAGTTAAGTTAATCCAATTCCTCCTTTCCTTTCGTTGTTCTATTTTATCTATAGTATTTGAATAAATTTCAATTTGCTTAACGTCAAATAGTTTGACCAATCCAATTGCTTCAGAACTTTTGAAATAAGGAAAAGTGAGGGTCTAGACTACCTTCTGAATATCTGGAAGGGGTTTGGTCTGGCCAGAGCAGAGGCCGCTCCCAACTTATGCTAATCAAAGCAGAAACTGTGATTGTAATCCCACTTCCTCATTGAAAAATTCCACAGGTGATGCCCCAACATCCCTAAAGTGCCCTTTTCAGTTCGTACAACTGTTCCCCTCCCTCCCCCCTCAGAAATACCCAGCAAGTGGATCTCCTCTGTGTAGGTCGTGCCCTGCCCATTTATCAGAACTCCCTGAACCATAAGACACAGGAGCAGAAATTAGGCCATTCAGCCCATCGAGTCTGCTCTGGGCGGATAGGTTCTAGGGTATCAAGAGGGTCAAGGGTTACAGGGAGAAAGCGGGAGAATGGGGATGAGAAACCTATCTAGCTTTGTCTTAAATACACTCACTGACCTGGCCCCCACAGCCTTCTGTGGTAATGAATTCCATTTGATTCCCCACTCTCCGGCTGAAGAAGTTTCTTCTTATCTCCATTCTTAAACGGTCTTCCCTTTACTCTAAGGCTGTGCTCTTGGTCCTAGTCTCTCCCACCAATGGGAACATCTTCCCAACATCGACTCTGTCCAGGCCATTCAGTATTCTGTATGTTTCAATTAGACCCCGCCCCCCCCCATCCTTCTAAACTCCCATCGAGTATAAACCCAGAGTCCCCAAACATTCCTCAGATGTTAAGTTTTTCATTGCTGGGCCCATTCTCACAAACAGTGGTGGGCTGTCCAGACTGACATACAGACCAATCCAGCCGGTAACTGTGTGACCACTGAACAAGGCCAGTACTGTAAAAGAGCAGCCTGCACTGTCACTAACCCATCAAGGACTCCTCACTTTGGCACTGTGTTCACCGGTATTACTGGAATAAGGACAGACACAATCTCTCTGTTCTCTGTCTGGCACGCATCAAGACAATTGGCAAGAAATGTCAACACAATGGATAGAGCAGGATTGGTACAGGACAAGGGGGCAGTGCTGATTGGCTGGAACGTAGATCCTGCATGGCAACGCGTCAGTCAGTCGAGTGCGGTGCCTTGGAACATTCAATGTGCCAGTTTAATACTTTCAAAAAGGACAAAGAAAAAAGCTTGAAAGTTAACTATCAAGGTTTGTAGCTCAGGTTGAGGTTTAGGGTGTAGGTTTGCTCGCTGCGCTGTAGGTTTGATATCCAGACGTTTCATTACCTGGCTCGGTAACATCAGTGGTGACCTCCAAGTGAAGCGAAGCTGTTGTCTCCTGCTTTCTATTTATATGTTTGTCCTGGATGGGGTTCCTGGGGTTTGTGGTGATGTCATTTCCTGTTCGTTTTCGGAGGGGTTGACAGATGATATCTAGATCTGTGTGTTTGTTTATGGCGTTGTGGTTGGAGTGCCAGGCCTCTAGGAATTCTCTGGCATGTCTTTGCTTAGCCTGTCCCAGGATAGATATGTTGTCCCAGTCGAAATGGTGCGTTTTTTTCATCCGTGTGTAGAGCTATGAGGGAGAGAGGGTCGTGTCTTTTTGTGGCTAGCTGGTGTTCGTGTATCCTGGTGGCTAACTTTGTGGCAGTCCTTGCATGGAATTTTGTAGATGTCGTTGGTTTTGTCCATGGGTTGTACTGGGTCCTTTAAGTTCGTTAGTTTTTGTTTGAGAGCGTTGGTGGGTTTGTGTGCTACTAGGATTCCGAGGGGTCTTAGTAGTCTGGCTGTCATTTCTGAAACTTATTTGATGTATGGTAAGGTGGTTAGAGTTTCTGGCTGTGTTTGGTCTGCTTGTCATGGTTTGTTCTTGAGGAATCTGCGGACTGTATTTTTTGAGTATCCGTTCTTCTTGAATACGTTGTAAAGGTGGTTCTCCTCTCTTTTCCGAAGTTCGTCTGTGCTGCAGTGTGTGGTGGCTCGTTGGAATAGTGTTCTGATACAGCTTTGTTTGTGTGTGTTGGGATGGTTGCTGGTGTAGTTGAGTATTTGGTCAGTGTTTGTCGGTTTTCTGTATACGCAGGTTTGTAGTTCTCCGTTGTCCTTTCTTGCGACTGTGACGTCCAGGAATGTGCGTTTGTTGTCAGCTTCTTCCTCCTTGGTGAACTTTATGCCTGTGAGGGTGTTGGTGATGACGTTAAATGTCTCTTCTATCTTGTTTCATTTTGTGATGACCCCCAGATTTTTGGTTTGATGGTTGGTAGGGCTGTTTGTTCTAGTCTTTGCAATACTGCTTCTATGAATCCTGATAGCGGAGATCCCATGGGTGTGTCGTTGGTTTGTTTGTAGATTATGTTGTTGAAAGTGAAGTGGGTGTTGAGGCACAGGTCCACAAAATGAAACAAGATAGAAGAGACATTTAACATCATCAACAACACCCTCATTTAAATGGGGGGGGGGTCATTGTTTGAAGGGCTCCGGTAAACACCCCACGCCTGGGGGTGTCTGCACCATACACTAGCCCACCCAGTCTCTGTCCCACACAAAGCCTTACCTGGGAACAAACTGATTAGCTGGTCTCTTGGGCCTGTACTCTGGATGCACCATGAACAGCATGTGGGGGAAGCCAGTGCCGAAATAAGCCCCATCTGTGTGGTGATGCCGTGAGGACTTGGGTGTGTAAACGTCCATGCACTTGGGGCAATACAGCTTGACCATGGCCTCACCGGGGATATCAGACAGACCTGGGGGCAGCGGGAAAAGACAGACATCAGCAACATAGCCACATTTATTTTTAGCTGGGGGGGGGTGGGAAAAAGAGACAGAGACAAAGGGGTAACATTGAAAACAAAATCAAAAACGCAAAATGGTTGGGCTTTGTGCCCATTTAGAATGATTATTAACCACAAGCAAATCCAAATGTCCAGACAGCAATAGTAACAAGTCAGACTTCAGTGTGACACCGGGCTCATATCAGCCACAAGTTTTCCATTTTTGTTGCTCAGGAAGTTGGTCATTGAACCTATTCACCACAAACGTTTCAAAACAAACAAGGAAAGGTTTAAAAGGGACCGACGGGGCAACTTTTTCACACAGAGGGTGGGACGTGTACGGAATGAGCTGCCAGAGGGTGTGGTAGAGGCTGGTACAATTGCAACATTTAAAAGCCATTTGGATGGGTATATGAATAGAAAGGGTTTGGAGGGATATGGGCCGGGTGCTGGCAGGTGGGACTAGATTGGGTTGGGATATCTGGTTGGCATGGACGGGTTGGGCCGAAGGGTCTGTTTCCGTGCTGTACATCTCTAATACTCTGTCAAAAGTTCACAACACAAAGAGAAGCACAAATTATATTACACGAGATGAGGTCCATGAAAATTATGTCGCTGACTATCTCCAAGATTCAGTCCTTTTACTGCAGCAATACCCTTTGACCTGGGTTTCAGTGACTCATCACTCCCCCCCCAGGGAGCGTGGGGTGAGAAGGCGGGAGTGGGATACTGAGATTGTATCATATTGAATGGTGGGTGAAGCTTGAAGGGCCGAATGGCCTCCTGCTGCACCTATATTCCAGGTTTCAATGAAGCTTCTTGATCAACTGGTCACAGCTGACCTAATGATGCCTAAAGCAGGTTGCTGTCCTTTCACTATCTGGTAGTTTCATTTAGTGTCCCCCAGAGACCCTTAAAATAGACTGTTAACTCAGCTCACTGGTACGTGATCTATGTTCTGGAAATTCCCGTCCCCAGTGTTCTCATTGTGAAACCTCCTCACAGCCCACTGGTTTCACAACATGCACCGAGTTACAAGTATTGTTGGACTTGTTCCTAATACTACTGACAGCACCCCTACTGCTCTCGGCCTCTCCCCTTATTGGGGATGGGGGTCCAGGAATGGGAAACATGACCAAACCTGAAAAACCAACAAAACAGAACAGAAGCGACCAATTGCAACATGGTTTTTAAGCTCACCCACAGTGAAGAGGGTTACCTCAGATTACATCGGGATCTTGATCAGACGGGCCAATGGGCTAAGGAGTGGCAGACACTGCAAATCAGAGCAGGACGTATACACTTAATGGTAAGGTCTGAGGGAATGTTGCTGAACAAAGAGACCTTGGAGTGCAGGGTCATAGTGAGGATCTAAAACCTGGATTTAGGCTGTTCTCAGTAGCAACCATTTAATACATGCCTTTACTAACTACAAAAATGTAGGTTTGCTCGCTGAGCTGGGAGGTTCATTTCAAGATGTTTCGTCACCATACTAGGTAACATCTTCAGTGGGCCTCAGGCAAAGCACTGCACATGATTCCTGCTTTGTGTGCGTGTGGGTTTCTTTGGTTTTGATGTCATTTCCTGTTTTTCCCCCCTCTCGGGGGTGGTAGATGGGGTCTAACTCGATGTGTTTGTTGATAGCGTTCTGGTTGGAATGCCTTCTCCTTGGAAATCTCGTGCGTGTCTCTGTTTGGCTTGTCCGAAGATGAATATGTTGTCCCAGTCGACTGGGAGGATCAGAAGGATGTTGTGAAACTTGAAAGGGTTTAGAAAAGACTTACAAGGGACGTTGCTAGGGTTGGAGGGTTTGAGCTGCAGGGAGAGGCCGAACAGGTTGGGGCTGTTTTCCCTGGAGCGTCGGAGGCTGAGGGGTGACCTTATAGAGGTTTACAAAATTATGAGGGGCATGGATAGGGTGAATATACAAGGTCTTTTCCCTGGGGTGGGGGAGTCCAGAACTAGAGGACATAGGTTTAGGGTGAGAGGGGAAAGATATAAAAGAGACCTAAAGGGGCAACGTTTTCACACAGAGGGTGGTATGTGTATGGAATGAGCTGCCAGAGGATGTGGTGGAGGCTGGTACAATTACAGCATTTAAAAGGCATCTGGATGGGTATATGAATAGGAAAGGGTTTGGAGGGATATGGGCCGGGTGCTGGCAGGTGGGACTAGATTGGGTTTGGGATATCTGGTCGGCAGGGACGGGTTGGACTGAAGGGTCTGTTTCCATGCGGTGTGCCTCTCTGACTCGGACTCTCAGTACTGCTGTTCCTTATATGAGGAATGCAATAAATCCTCACCACGTGTCAGAAACATGGACAGAGTTTACCAGGACCCTTCTGGGATACAGTGTCCCTGCTCTGGGCGGGGTGTACAGGGACCCCTTCTGGGATACAGTGTCCCCGCTCTGGGCGGGGTATACAGGGACCCCTTCTGGGATACAGTGTCCCCGCTCTGGGAGAGGTATACAGGGACCCCTTCTGGGATACAGTGTCCCCGCCCCGGGCGGGGTGTACAGGGACCCCTTCTGGGATACAGTGTCCCCGCTCGGGGCGGGGCGTACAGGGACCCCTTCTGGGATACAGTGTCCCCGCTCTGGGCGGGGCGTACAGGGACCCCTTCTGGGATACAGTGTCCCCGCTCTGGGCGGGGTGTACAGGGACCCCTTCTGGGATACAGTGTCCCCGCTCTGGGCGGGGTGTACAGGGACCCCTTCTGGGATACAGTGACCCCGCACTGGGCGGGGCGTACAGGGACCCCTTCTGGGATACAGTGTCCCCGCTCTGGGCGAGGTGTACAGGGACCCCTTCTGGGATACAGTGTCCCCGCTCTGGGAGAGGTATACAGGGACCCCTTCTGGGATACAGTGTCCCCGCTCTGGGCGGGGTGTACAGGGACCCCTTCTGGGATACAGTGTCCCCGCTCTGGGCGGGGTGTACAGGGACCCCTTCTGGGATACAGTGTCCCCGCTCTGGGCGGGGTGTACAGTGACCCCTTCTGGGATACAGTGTCCCCACCCTGGGCGGGGTGTACAGGGACCCCTTCTGGGATACAGTGTCCCCGCTCTGGGCGGGGTGTACAGGGACCCCTTCTGGGATACAGTGTCCCCGCTCTGGGCGGGGCGTACAGGGACCCCTTCTGGGATACAGTGTCCCCGCTCTGGGCGGGGTGTACAGGGACCCCTTCTGGGATACAGTGTCCCCGCTCTGGGCGAGGTGTACAGGGACCCCTTCTGGGATACAGTGTCCCCGCCCCGGGCGGGGTGTACAGGGACCCCTTCTGGGATGCAGTGTCCCCGCTCTGGGCAGGGCGTACAGGGACCCCTTCTGGGATACAGTGTCCCCGCTCTGGGCGGGGTGTACAGGGACCCCTTCTGGGATACAGTGTCCCCGCTCTGGGCGGGGTGTACAGGGACCCCTTCTGGGATACAGTGTCCCCGCTCTGGGCAGGGAGTACAGGGACCCCTTCTGGGATACAGTGTCCCCGCTCTGGGCGGGGTGTACAGGGACCTCTTCTGGGATACAGTGTCCCCGCTCTGGGCGGGGTGTACAGGGACCCCTTCTGGGATACAGTGTCCCCGCTCTGGGCGAGGCGTACAGGGACCCCTTCTGGGATACAGTGTCCCCGCTCTGGGCGGGGTGTACAGGGACCCCTTCTGGGATACAGTGTCCCGCTCTGGGCGAGGCGTACAGGGACCCCTTCTGGGATACAGTGTCCCCGCCCCGGGCGGGGTGTACAGGGACCCCTTCTGGGATACAGTGTCTCCGCTCGGGGCGGGGTGTACAGGGATCCCTTTTACAGTGTCCCCGCTCTGGGCGAGGTGTACAGGGACCCCTTTTACAGTGTCCCCGCTCTGGGCGAGGTGTACAGGGACCCCTTTTACAGTGTCCCCGCTCTGGGCGAGGTGTACAGGGACCCCTTTTACAGTGTCCCCGCTCTGGGCGAGGTGTACAGGGATCCCTTTTACAGTGTCCCCGCTCTGGGCGAGGTGTACAGGGATCCCTTTTACAGTGTCCCTTTCTGGTCACCCAGTTATGTGAAGGATATTTTCAGAAGAGATGTACCAGGATGTTGCCAGGTATGGAAGGTTCAGTTATAAAGAAAGGGTGGATAGCCTGGGATGTTTTGCATTAGAGTGGAGGAGGTTGAGAGATGAGCTGATACCTCTCATTGTTTTATAAGGTTGTATTGATAGAGTTGCCAGTAGGCGTCTTTTCTCAACAATGAGAAATTGTTTTAGACGAGGGGGGCACCTTTCTTGGGTAGGGGAGAGAGATTTTAAAAAACACACACAGGGCCATCTTGGTTTTTACACTCTAGGTTAATGTGTGGAATGAATATCCTGAGGACGTGGTGGAATGCGGTTACACTGTTTTAAAAGACATTTCGCTGGATACATGGATAGGAAAAGGTGTTGGAGGGATATGGGCCAGGAGCAGGCAGGTGGGACTGGTTCAGGTTGGGGATTATGGTCAGCATGGACTGGTTGGGCTGAAGGGTGTGTTTCTGTGCTGTATGACTCTGACTTTAAGAGAAGGAGGAGCGAGAGGAGGTAGTGCAGCGCCTCAAGCCTGCTTCATGTTCAATTTGATCCCGCCTGATCTCATCTCGGACTCAGCTCCACTTTGCTGTCCATGCTCCATACCCCCTCAACTGGAATTAAAAATCTGTGTCCCCGCCGTGAATTTACTCAGGGGCCCAGCATCCGCCACACTCTAGATTCACAACCCTTGGAGAGAAAGGAAGGATTTCCAAAGTCATGCTTAAATCTGCTCCTCTACAGCTGAAAGCTATGACCTCTGATTCCCGACTGACCCTCAAGAAGCAATATCCCCTCTACACCTGCTCTGTCAATTCCCTTCCACATCATACATATCTCCATTAGATCACCTCTCAGTTTTATAAACTCCAGAGCAAATCAATCTGATAGTAAACTCAGTGTCTTTGCTCAAAGGGATCCCTTGACAAAAGCCCTCCATGAACAGAGATGATGAAGCCCACCTCCATTCTCCCATCTGTTGGATTATTGGAGAGAAGACAGTTAGTCCAATGATATTAGTGCTGCATTACAACAGGAGCACTCTCACTGACTGAGAGACACTCTGGGACATCCTATGGCTCCGTCTCAAACAGAGGTTCACTTACCAATAGGAAGCATGGGCTGGTTCTCACAGTACACTCGAGGACAGTAGCCAAAGTCTCCCTGCTGGTATTTCTCAAGCTGAAAGGAAACACATCGATTCCATTAAGCACAGCAAAATTCACAAGCAAAAGCTGCAAATAATGTGGGGAAGGTCTCGGAGACATGTGCGAATGGGAGCTGGTAGACTTTGGTTTCTGTTGGTGAACCTGCGTGCACGCTTGGTGGGTGGGGCAGCAAAGCAGGTAAAGAGACAGAACAGTCACAATGCAATTCAATGGCAGAACAACGTCAAGGGACCGAACAGCCTCGGTCTGCCCCGAGGGCAGTTGTCTTTTCTTGGACTGAAGGCATGACACCCACATCAGGGGGCAAGGAGAAGATCTGTAACCAATGATCATCAGATCCATGGTCCAAGTGTTCATCAGGACTGGTCAATAATGCCCAGTGGGATTGTAAGCCAGCCTTACCTGGCACACAAGCAGAAAAAATAAATAAGCAAGGGTAAGGTTACTGGTTGAGACAGTGGGCGCTGCGATTAATGGGGGGTACTTGTAGAGGTGGCTGGGTATATCAGCCACAGTCAGCGGTTTCCCACTGTCCCACAGCATGAAGGAAGAGAAACCAGGCTGAAGTGGGAGCACCACCATCTCGGACTTGGGATAAAATCCAAGTTTGGGATCTGTGGTGGATCTACAAGAACGTGCTGTACCGGGGTGGGGGTT